>NW_006922068.1:1141582-1144143 GCF_000298275.1 Orycteropus afer afer
CTCACTGCCGTGGAGTCAGATCCGACACAGAACGACCCCTCCTTGGGTTTCCAAGGCAGTATCACTACGGAAGTAGATTGCCCAACCTTCCTTCCGAAGAGTGGCTGGTGGGTTTGAACCGCCAGCCTTCTGGTTAGCAGTCAAGTGCATCTAGCACTATGCCACCAGAGCTCCTAAGTGCTTTAAAGATATTTACTTATTTAATTCTCACAACAATCCTGTGAAGTGCTATTATTATACCCATTTTACACTCAAGCTAACTGAAGGTCACCCAGCTGGCAAGAAGAGGAGATAGAATTTAAAATCTAGCATTTTGGCTCTAGAGCCCATGCCTTTTTCCATCATGCTATGCTGCCTTTCAAGCCACCTGACTTGAAAAATATCAAAAACAAGGGCAAAAAAAAAAATGACAAGAGTTTTATAATGTATCAGTGGTGAGCAGTCTATAATGCAAATTTAACATGACAATTTTAGGCAAAAGTTCCTTAGTGATGTGTTTAGTATATTGAAACAGGCCAGGTATGTATACCCAGGAAACACCATATAAACACCATTGCTATAAAGTGTAAGCACCTCATTGTTAGTAACGTGTAAATAATAATATAAAAGGTTTTGGTAGGCTTGACTAATTGTTTTCACAAGAGATGGAAAGTCTACCTACTCTTAGTTCAGGACAGCTAATTCTCACTAGGAATTCATTTTTATAATTTTATCTAAGAAAAAAGAATTAGTTGCCTATGGCTTATTCAGAAAGCAAAATGAAACTGGATATATTCTGGATGAAAATACATAGGACTGCATTTCACTGAAAGATCAATTTCTATTTGCTGTCTATGTTGAACATGCCTGAGGCAAGCATGTAAGCATGAGAACATCAAGTCCAAAAGGAGAAATGAAACTATTAGCAGTTTTCTTCAAGCACAAGAGAAAAATAAAAAGTGAAAATTTACCATACCAGACGGTTTTCTTTTCCTTTGGCATCCAGGCAAAAACTGATCAATTCTTTTTCTATGATGTCCAGAGAAAAGTTAACTCCTTTGGCTATCAAGGAGTTGTAGAATCGGTTCAAGAATTCTTTACATACTAGAAAGAACAAAGAAATTACGTTTGTATGCACAATATAACCATTATCACATCTACCAAATAAAAAAGGTGATGTGGTTCAATGCAACATAATATTGAAGTTGTTGTTAGCTGCTGTCAAGTTAACCCCCAATTCATGGCCCATGCACAATGAATCATTGTGATCCACAGGGTTTTTATTGGCTGATTTTCAGAGGCAGATCATCAGGCCTTTCTTCCTTGTCTATTTTCATCTGGAAGCTCCACTGAAACCTGTTCAGCATCACAGCAGCATGCTAGCCTCCACTGACAGATGAGTGCTGGCAAGCAGATAGGTGGTGGCTACACAGGAAGTGTATGGGCCAGGGGTTGAACCTAGGTGTCCCAAATACAAGGTGATAATTCTACCACTGAACTGTCAGTGCCCCCATACATCATGATAATGCATTCAAATTCTAAATATATAGTTTCAGGCCTGTAGCTATTAGCTTAGTATTGACCCTTTAATACAGTGGACCTTTAATATAAACTTAAAAAAGCTCTGGTGGTACACTGCCTAGGGCATTTGACTGCTAACTAAAAGGTTGGTGGTTCAAACCCACTGGCCACTCCGCAGAAGAAAGATGGGGCAATCTACTTCCATAAAGATTTACAGCCTCGGAAACCTAATGGGGGTTGCTATGAGTTGGAATCGAATCAATGGCAGTGGGTTTGGTTTTTTGGGTTTTAATGTAAGCTTACCAAATGAATGATTCATCAGTCAATCAACCCATTAATCTTTGCAGCCAAGTTCTACCTATAATAAGAAACTTTTCCATATCATTGGGCTGAAGCTAAGAAAATATAGCTTGGGATGTGATACTTGGGATAGCTTACTTTTAAGCATAGAGAAAAACCGTAAGAATTATCTTGAATGAAGCCCCTTGGTGGTCTGCTTGTCTATGTATTTGTTTCCATCATCATGAGTCTGAATTAGAAGTCTCAATTTGACCAGCCATATTCAGTCTCAGGATCCAAAGCCAGTGGAAGAGATGGCACTCAGGCAGTAACAACCATGGCTAAATTTTGTTGGGTACGTACATTTACTGGCACTGTTCTAAGCACTTTATGTATATTAACACATTTAATTATCACTCCAAGCTTAAGGGGTAGACACAAATGAGTAAACTGAATCAAAGTGAGGTCAATTCAATGGTCCTATAAGTTTATGTGAATGATCAGAATTCCCAGGTGTATAGTAGAGCTGGACAAGGGGCAAGGTTGTGGTCACTGCTTGGTCACAGCCAGCTACCCAGAGGGACTGAGTAGTTGAACCTGTGGGATCAGGACAATAGTCGCAGGGGACATTAAGCTCAATTGGCATAACATACTATACAAAACATTGTTCCACCTCCTACTCTGGTGAGTAGCGACTGGGATCTTAAAAGCTAGCAAGCTGCCATCTAGATGCAACGATGGGTCTCTCCTCATCCAGAGCAAAGAAGAATGAAGAAAACCAA
>NW_006922068.1:1144702-1163310 GCF_000298275.1 Orycteropus afer afer
GAACTGCTGTATAGAAAGTGAATTTGCTCTGTAAATCTTCACCTAAATCACAATAAAACAAACAAACAAACAAACAAACAAACAAAAAAAAAACAAAGTGAGGTCAATTAACTTGCCTAATAGGTGAGAGGGAGGGAATTAGATCCCAGGTGGTCTCACTGGGGCCCTCACACTTAGCCATTAAGTTATTCTACAGTAAAAGGAAACTGCTTTTTCATATTGCTTTCCTAAACAGGAGAGAGTGGTAGCTGAAGCAAGCTAAGAAGGAAACCAAGACCAGGAGCTTATAGTGGAAAACAATGGCTCTAATATTACAAAGAAGTCCCTGGATGATACAAATGATTAGGCATTTAGCTACTAATTGAAAGATTACTAGTGCATATCCATCCCCAAAACAAACAAACAAACAAACAAACTCACTGCCATTGAGTCAATTCCAACTCATAGTGACTCCCTTTGGGTTTCCAAGGTGGTAAATCTTTACAGAAGTAGATTGCCCAGTCTTCTTTCTGTGGAGTGGCTGGTGGGTTTGAACCTCCAACCTTCTGGTTAGCAGTCAACTGCCTTAGGCACTATACCGCCAGAGCTCCTTTATCCACCCAAACTTCCCTAGAAAATAAGTCCTGGGGATCTGCTTTCAAAAGCTTTTGAAAACTCTATGGAGCACAGTTCTACCTTGACACACATGGGGTTGCTGGAATTGACTTGATGGCAACTGCTGGTGATATTAGAAAAAGAATTCTGGGAAATACAGGAAGGAAGAGGGAAGAATGTTCAGGTTCTTGGTTCTTTATATCCTTACTCTTAGTTCATGCTATTAACTAAAACCAGGTGACATGCTCTTCTCTGTCTTCCATATTCCAATAATCAGGTGTCTTATCTGTCTGTTTGATAAACAAGCCAAGACCTGTGAATCACTCTAATACACAAACTAAGCATCTAAAGTAGTAAGCCATATTCATTTGGTTAAGTTAATCTATTCTGTTAATAAACAATCATTGAACACTTTCTATGTGTAAGGCACTATAGGAGAACTACTAAAGAATTAATGTCAGGGAGAAGGAAACTGAATCCAGAAAGGAGGATCAAATTTTAAGAAGTAATGATGAAAAAAGAATAAAGCAAATGTGAGAAAATCTAAATAAAGATCAACTATATAAATAATAATAATATTGTTGTTGTTGTTGTTGTTATGTGCCGTCGAGTTGGACCTGACTCATAGCGACCCCTCCTTGGGTTTCCAAGGCAGTATCACTATGCAAGTAGATTGCCCCATCTTCCTTCCGAGGAGTGGCTGGAGGATTTGAACCGCCAGCCTTCTGGTTAGCAGTCAAGTGCCTTAGCCACTATACTACCAGAGCTCCCAAATAATAATATAGTTGATCTAAATAAAGATTTATTATTTATATAGTTAGCTTTATTTAGATTTTCTCACACTTGCCAAAGCAATAAAAGGAGCTCTCATGGTGTAGTGGTTAAGGCATTTGGCTGCTAACCAAAAGGTCAGTGGTTTGAATCCACCAGCCACTCCATGAAAGAAAGATGAGGTGTTCTGCTTTAGTCAAGATTTACAGCCTTGGAAGCCCAATAGGATCACTATGAGTCAGAATCAACTTGATAGCAGTGAGTTTTGAGTTTGGTATATCAACAGTAAAGGAGCTCTGGTGGTAAAAATGATTAAGCTCTGTGATGGTTAAGTTTGTGTGTCAACTTGGGTGGGCCTGGTTGAGTGGCTGGGCAGCTGGTGGTAGTTATTCCCCATGATGAGACTGGCAATCAACTCCGTGGTGGGATCTACCACAAGCAGCTGAGTAGCTGCTTTGGGTATGTGGTCTGCTTCCCGTATACAAGCAGCAGCTTCAGGAATGGTCTCTATCTGATGGCACACTTGAACCCTGCATGTAGCCGAGCTGCTGTTCAGCAGCCTGCCATGCTCTGCAGATCTTGGGACTTTTAATGGACTTGAATTAATGGCCTGGCATGTGGTTTGGTAATATTGGACTGTGCCTTGTTACTTGCCGACCTTGGGCTTATCAGTCTCAGCAGCTGAGTGAAGAAAAGCCTCCAGCTTCAGTGGGCTGGGAGCAGGAGGTAGAGGTGAAGCCCAAGGCTGAGGGGCTTTCACATAGCCCCTAGAGCCCAGCACTTTGAACTTAGACTTAAAGCCTCCTTAACTGTAAGAGAATAAACTCCTGTTTTTTAAGGCCATCCCATTTGTGGTATATACTTGTCAGAGCAGCACTAGGTAACCAAAACAATCTCTCAGCTGCTAAGCGAAAGGTCAGCAGTTTGGACCCAAAAGTTGCTCATGGAAGCACCTGTCAATCTGCCGCTATAGATTATGGGAGCCTAGGAAAATTTATGGGATAATACTACTCTGTCGCATAGGATCACTATGATGAGAATAGACTTGATAGCACACAACAACATATAAATAATAATAATGAACATGCAGGGGTGAAACCAAAGTAAAACCCAAATATAGGACAATCATAACATATAACATGGGAATAAAAAATTAGACTTCAACTCTCTAAAGTCCTATCATTATTCAAGAGGAAAGTGTTGTTATGTGCTGTGGAGTCATTTTCAACTCACAGTAACAATGTACAACAGAATGAAACACTGCCTTCTGGGCCATCCTCATCATCATTGCCATGCTTGAGCCCATTGTTGCAGCCTCTGTGTCATACTATCTTGTTGAAGGTCTTCCTCTTTTTTGCTGATTATCTGCTTTACCAGAATGATGTCCTTCTCCACGGACTGGTCCCTTCTGATAACATGGCTCAAGTATGAGAGACTAAGTCTTGCTATCCCCACTTCTAAGAAGTATTCGATTATGTACTTTCTCCAAGACAGATCTGTTCATTCTTCTAGCAATGGTACATTAAATATTCTTTGCCAACACCATATTTCAAATGGATCAATTCTTCTTCAGTCTTCCTTATTTATTATCCAGGTTTCACATTCATATGAGGCTACTGAAAAGACAATGGCTTGGGTCAGGCGCATCTTAGTCTTCAAAGCGATATATTTGCTCTTTAACACTTTACAGAGGTCTTTTGCAGCAAATTTGCTCAGTGCAACATGTCATTTGATTTCTTGACTGCTGCTTCCATGGACATTGATTGTGAATTCAAGTAAAATAAAATCCTTGACAATTTCAATATTTTCTCTATTTATCATGATGTTGCTTATTGTTCCAGTTGTGAGGTTTCTGTTTTCTTTGAGATATAATCCATACTGAAAGCTGTAGTCTTTGATCTTCATCAGTAAGTGCTTCAAGTCTTCTTCACTTTCAGCAAGGAAAATTGTGCCATCTGCGATCTCAGGTTATTAATGAGTGTTCCTCCAATCCTGATGCTATGTTCTCAAATTATTTGCTCAGCATACAGATTAAATAAGTATGCTGAAAGGATACAAACCTGACACGCACCACTCCTGATTTAAACCATGCACTATCCCCTTGTTCTGTCTAAATGACAGCCTCTTGGTTTATGTACAAGTTCCTCATAAGCACAATTAAGTGTTCTGGGATTCCCATAATTTTTTATGATCCACACAGTTAAATGTTTTTGTATAGTCAATAAAACTCAGATAAACATCTTTCTGATATTCTTTGCTCTCAACCAAGATACGTCTGACATTAACAATGATATCCCTCATTCCACATCCTCTTCTGAATCCAGCTTGAATTTCTAGAAGTTCTCTGTCAATATACTGCTGGAACTATTTTTGAATTATCTTCAGTAACAGTTTACTCATGTGTGATACTGTTTGATAACGTCTACATTTTGTTGGATCATCTTTCTTTGGAATGGGCACAAATATGGATCTCTTCCAGTCTGTTGGGAAGTAACTGTCTTCCAAATTCTTGACATAAACAAGTCAACACCTGAAGCATTATATATGTTTGTTGAAACATCTCAATTGGTATTCCATTAATTAACGGAGCCTTGTTTTTCCCCAGTTCCTTCATTGTAGCTTGGATTTCTTCCTTCAATGCCATAGGTTCTTGACTATATGTTACCTCTTAAACTGGGTGAAGGTTGACTGATTCTTTTTGGTACAATGACTGACTCTGTGCATTCCTTCCATCTTCTTTTGGTGATTCCTGTATCATTCAATATTTTACCCATATAATCCTTCAATATTGCAACTTGAGGCTTGAATTTTTCCTTCAGTTCTTTCAGCTTGAGAAATGCCAAGTGTATTCTTCCATTTTGATTTTCTAACTCTAGGTCTTTGACATTTCATGATAATATTTTACTTTGAAATCTGTTCAGATCTTTTACTTCATGTCTTCCATTCACTTCAGCTATTCTCCATTTAAGAGCAAGTTTCAGAGTCTCTTCTGACATCCATTTTGGTCTTTTCTTTCTCTCCTATCTTTTAAATAACCTTTTTTTTTTTTTTTCTTCATGTTTGATGTTCTTGATGTCATCCCATAACTCATCTGGTCTTTGGTCATTAGTATTCAACACATCAAAGCAATTCTTCAGAAGATCTCTGAAATCAAGGTTCTATTTTTGTCTCTCATAGACTTGTTTTATTTTCTTCAGTAACTTAAACTTGCATATGAGCAATTGACAGTCTGTTCAACAGTCAGCTCCTGGCCTTGTTCTAACTGATACTGAGCTTCTCCATCATCTCTTTCCACAGGTAAAATTTATTTGATTCCTGTTTATTGCATTTGGTGAGGTCCATGTATACAGTCACTGTTTATGCTGTTGAAATAAAAGTTATTTGCAATGAAGTCATTGGTCTTGCAGAAGTCTATTATGTGATTTCCAGCATAATTTCTCTCATTAAGACCCTATTTTCCAACTATGAATACTACTACTTTGTTTCCAACTTTTGCATTCGAATCACCAATATTTATCAATGCATCTTGAATACATGTTTGGTCAATTTCAGACTGCAGAAGTTGGTTTGAAAGAAAACCTTCAATTTCTGGGGAATTGCAGCAAGATGGTGGAACAGACAAACAACCTATACAGACCCTTCACAACAAAGAAACAAGGAACCAATTGAAGCAGATATAAAAGATAATCCTGGAACCCTGAGCTTCAAAAGGAAGGATAAAGGAGTGGATTAAGTACTGTTAAAAGAAACTTAATGAAAACAGTAAATAAGGAAACAAATGGATCTGTGGAGTGTCGACTGGCCTGATGGTGCAGCCATTTTGAGTATTTGCAAGCAATATTCCAATCCAGGCAGCAACCTGATAGCTCCAATTGTCAAGGACTACACAGGCAACCAAAGTTGTGGCTGATAACCAGAAAGCAACCATGCCTACACAACTCAAAGACATTCACACATCCTGCAGCCCACTCTCTGGGCGAAGGCCACCACCTGCTTCTGTACCAACTGGTCAACAACAGACAACAGCCAACAACAGCCCAACTTGCCCTCAACTGCTCTACACAAACAGCTAACAGAGATCTGTGCAACACATTCTCTCTTCTATCACACCAACCAGGATACAGGTAGTGAGTGCCTAAGTGCTGCCAAACTAGCAAACAGGGTAGCACACCAGCCCCATTTACTCAGATATATATCAAATCAAAATAAAGCAATAAAGAAAGAAAATTTAAAAAACCCTAGATGAATCACACCAACATACAATCACAAATTACATATAAATACATCATAATATTTCTGAGAAACTAAAAATCACAGTTCACGTAAAGAAGCAAGATAAAGTAGTACAAACAAGAAACCAGACTACAGACCCAGAAAACCTCCCTAAGGAAGAAGTGGCATTAGAACTACTTGATAAGGAATTCAAAGGAATTATATTTAGTTACTTTCAATAGACTGAGAAACAGATCAAGGAAAACACCAACAAAATTAAGGAAAACAAAGACAAAACTCTAGAAGAATTGAGGAAAACAATACAACTGAAGAAATAGTGAAAAATTAGAAACCATACAAACACAGCAAATAGAAATCCAGAGATTTAATAATAAGATATCAGAAAGAGATAACACATTTAAAGGGCAACGGAGTAGAAATCAATCAGTGGAAGACAGAATTAGTGAGACTGAAGACAAACCTTTCAACACTACTTTGTTAAGGGAATATGGTAGTGTCGACTTGGCTGGGCCTGGTTTTGAGTGGCTGGACAGGTGGTTGCAGTTATTACCCATGATGAGACTGGAAATCACCTCCATGGTGGGATCTTCAACGAACAGGTGAGTAGTTGCTCTAGGATGTGGTCTGCTTCCAGTACATAAAGAGAAGCTTTGGGAATGGTCTGCAGTTTTATGGCATGCTTGGGCCCTGTATGTAGCCACCTCTTGATTTAGTAGCCTGCCATGTTTCCTGCTGATCTTGGGACTGTCTGTGGACTTGAACAAGTGGCCCGCTGTGTTGTTTGGTAATATTGGGACTGTGTGATTTTATTTGTTGACCTTGGGCTTGTTAGCCTCAGCATCCAGCAGCTGCCTGAGAGAAGAGACACTGCTAGCTCCAGGGGGCTGGGAGCAAGAGGAAGAGTTGAAGCCCAAGGTCAAGGGGCTTTCACCCAGCCCCTAGAGCTTGGCACTCTGATCTTGGACTTCTAGCCTCCACAACTGTAAGAGAATAAACTCCTGTTTGTTAAAGCCATCAACCTGTGATATTTCTGTTAGAGCAGCACAAAGTAAGCAAAATGGAACAGTCAGAAAAAAGACCAAAAGAAAAAAAGATGAAGAAAACCTAAGATTGATGTGGGACACCAACAAGAGGAATAACTTACGTATGCTCAGCATTCCAGAACAAGAAAACACAAATAAAACCAGAGAGAAAACTGTCAAAGATTCATTGGAAGAGAACTTCCCCAGTATGATGAAAGATGGGAAGATATCCATTTAAGAAGTTCACTGAACCCCAAATAGGATAGACCCAAAAAGAAAATTGCCAAGACATGTCATAATCAAATTTTCCAATACCAAAAACAAAGAAAGAATCCTAAAAGCAGCACAGGAAAAAATGGAAAGTTACCTACAAAGTGCAACCAGTAAGACTAAGCTCTCATTTCTTGGCAGAAACCATGCAGGTGAGAAAGCAATGAGATGACATATATAAAACCCTGAAAGGAAAAAAAAAAAAAACAACAAAAAAAAATGTGAATCAAGAATTATACAACCAGCAAAACTGTCCCTCAAATAACATGACAAAATTACTTAAAAAGAAATTAAAGGAATTTTTTAAAACCCAACCAACCTTACAGAAGATGCTAGTCAGAGAGAGAATCAACAACAGTAGATAACAATCGATGACTAACACACATGACAACATAACCCAGAAACCAACCCAGATGAAGTATCCAAAGTAAAATAAACTTATAAGATTATAAACAGGGAACCAGAGCCATCATTTGGTAAATGAGGACAACTAAGCTCTGGTAGTACAGTGTCTAAGGCACTTGACTGCTAACCAGAAGGCTGGTGGTTCAAACCCAACAGCCACTCCTGGTGGGTTTGGAAGGAAGGTTGGACAATCTACTTCTGCAGTGACACCGGCTCAGAAACCCAAGGACGGGTCGCTATGAGTTGGGTCCAATTCTATGGCACATAACAACCACCACAACAATAAAAATCAAAAAGAGGAATAAAATAGTGTAGGTACAGAACTTCCAAATGGAGAGGAAGTTAAGATGATTTTGAGATGGATTGTTTTAAATTGTTGTTGTTGTTATTATTATGTGCTGTCAAGTCAGACCTGACTCATAGCGACCGCTCCTTGGGTTTCCGAGGCTGTATCACTATGGAAGTAGAGTGTCCAACCTTCCTTCTGAGGAATGGCTGGTGGGTTTGAACCTCCAGCCTTCTGGTAAGCAATCAAGTGCCTTAGGCACTACGCTACCAGAGCTCCTGTTTTAAACTAGGGAAGAAAATAATAAATCACAGGGTACCTCAAAGAAAATTAATAAACCTTCTTGTCAAAGTAAAAAAAGAAGACATAAATATTTATCAAATGTGAAAACAATACCAATGATGAAAAATTCATAAACAAAATGAGCTCATCACAGAAAACTACATGGAACGAGTAAATCAGTAACACCACAAAAAAACACATAACAAAATGACAACAATAAATTCTTACTTATAGATAATAACACTGAATGTAAATGATTTAACTACATTAATCAAGAGACAGAGAGTTATAGGATGGATAAGAAAGCATGACCCATAAATACGCTGTCTACAAGAGACTTCCTTTAGACACAAAGACAACAATAGGCTGAAAATCAAAGGATGGAAAAAAAAAATCAAGCAAATGACAATCAAAAAAGAGGAGTGGTAATAATTTCTGACAAAATACACTTTCCACAAAAATCATCATAAGAGACAAGGAAGGATATTATATAATGATTAAAGCATCAATTCAACAAGCAGACATAATCATAATAAATATCTGTGCACCCAATGAAAGAGCCTCAAAAAACATAATCAACCTTTAACAGAATTGAAAAGAGAAATAGATAATACCACAGTAATAGTTGTTGTTGTTGTTGTTTGCCATCAAGTCGGACCCGACTCATAGCGACCCCTCCTTGGGTTTTCGAGGAAGTATCACTACGGAAGTAGATTGCCCCACCTTCCTTCCCAGGAGTGGCTGGTGGATATGAACCGCCAGCCTTCTGGATAGCAGTCAAGTGCCGTAGCCACTATGCTACCAGAGCTCCCACAGTAATAGTAGGTGACTTTACCACTTTTAATGAAGGATAGGACAACTAGAAAGAAACTCAACAAAGCCACAGAAGAACTAAACAATATGATCAACCAACTAGACCTTGTAGATATATACAGAGCATTTCACCCAACAACAGCACAATATACATTCTATTCCACTGCACATGGAACACTCTCCAAAATAGACCATATATCAGGCCACAAACAAACCTCCATAAATTTAAAAACAAAGAAATAATGCAAAGTATCTTCTCAGATCACAATAATATAAAATTAGAAATCTTCAATAGGAAAATCAAGGGGGAAAAAAAGCAAACACATGGAAACTGAATAAGACTCTCATTAAAAACTACTGAGTAATAGAAGAAATAAAAAAGGAAATTAAAAAATTCCTTGAATCAAATGGGAATGAAAACAGAACATACCAAAATCTTTGGGACACAGCAAAAGCAGTGCTCAGAAGGCAATTTATAGCAATGAATTCACATCAAAAAGAAGAAAGAGCCAAAATCAACACCTTAATCCAACATCTCCAACAGTTACAAAAAGCAGAGAAACAAAACAAAACAAAACCTTTCCAGAAGAAAAGAATAAGGATTTGAGCAGAAATAAATGAAACAATAGAAAGAATCAACAAGACTAGAAGTTGAGTCTCTAAAAAGATTAATAAAATCAACAAACCACTGGAAAGTTTAACAGAGGAAAAGAAGGAGAAAATGCAAATAACACAACTAAGAAATGAAATGGGTGATGTCACAGCAAAACCAACCAAAATAAAAAGGGTAATATTAGGATACTATGGGAGCTCTGGTAGCATAGTGGCTAAGGCACTTGACTGCTAACCAGAAGGCTGGTGGTTCAAACCCACCAACCACTCCTCAGAAGGAAGGTTGGGCAATCCTACTTCCGTAGTGATACTGCCTCGGAAACCCAAGGAGGAGTCGCTATGAGTCAGGTCCGACTCGATGGCACATAACAACAACAACAACAAACACAGAACTAAGGAGCTCTGGTAGCATAATGCCTAAGGCATTTGACTGCTAACCAGAAGGCTGGCGGTTCAAACCCACCAGTCACTCCTCAGAAGGAAGGTTGGGGAATCTACTTCCATAATGATACTGCCTCAGAAACCCAAGGAGGGGTCGCTATGAGTCGGGTCCGACTCGATGGCACATAACAACAACAACAACAACAACATGCAGAACTATACTCCAAAAAATTTGAAAACCTAGAAGGACAGATTTCTAGGAATACACTACTTACCTAATCTAACACACAGACAGAGGTAGAAAATTTGAATAGGACCATAACAAAAGAAGAAATTGAACAGTCATACAACAAACAAACAAACAAAACACCACCAAAGTCTTGGCCCAGACGGCTTCACTGGAGAATTCTACCATTCAGAGAAGAGCCGACACCAATTCTACTCAAGCAATTCCAAAACACAGAAAAGGATGGAATTCTCCTATATTCATTTAATGAAGCAGGCATAATCCTGTTACCAAAACCAGGCAAACACACCACTAAAAGGAAAATTACAGACCAATATCCCTCATGACTATAGATGAAAAAAAATCTTCAACATAATCCTAGCCAACAGAATCTGAGATGATATCAAAAAAATAATACATCATAACCAAGTGGGATTCATACCAGGCATGCAAGGACATTTCAACATTAGTAAAACAATGAATGAAATCCATCACATAAACAAAACAAAGGAAAAGAAACACAATCCTATCAATCAATGCAGAAAAGGCATTTGATAAAATCCAACACTCATTCCTGATAAAAACTCTCAGCAAAATAGGAACAGAAGGGAAATTCCTCAATGTAATAAAGGACATATATGCAAAACCAACAGCCAATATTATTCTCAATGGAGAGACTCAAAGCATCCCACTTGCAAATGGGACCCAGACAAGGATGCCCTCTATCTCCACTTACATGCAATACTGTACTGGAAGTATTAGCCAGGACAATAAGGCAAGAAAGGGAAATAAAAGGCATCCAAGTTGGTAAAAAAGAAGTAAACCTATCCCTATTTGCAGATGATATAATCCCATACATAAAAAATTCCAGAGATTCAGCAAGAAATCTACTGGAACTAATTGAAAGATTCAGCAAAGTGACAGCATACCAGATCTATACACAAAAACCAGTTGGATTCCTCTACGTTGACAAAGCAATCTCTGAAAAAGAAATAAAGAAAACAATACCATCTACAATATCTACCAAAAAGACAAAATACTTAGGAACAAATCTTACCAGTAACACAAAAGACCTATACAAAGAGAACAACAAAACACTACTCCAAGAAACTGTAAGATATCTACATAAATGGAAGAACACACCATGTTCATGGATAGTGAGACTGAACATTTTGAAAATGTCAATACTATCCAAAGCAATCTATAGTCAATGCAATCACAATCCAGATTTCATCAGCATTCTTTAAGGGCATGGAAAAACCAATCACTAATTTTATATCAAAAAGAAAGAGACCTCAGATAAGCCAAGCAGTACTGAAGAAGAAGAACAAAATAAGAAGGCTCACATCCCCTGATCTGAAAGCCTACCATACAGCCACGGTAGTCAAAATATCCTGGTATTGGTACAATGACAGACACATAGACCAGTGGAACAGAACTGAGAACCTAGAAATAGATCTATCTACCTATGGACAGCTGATCTTAGACAAAGGGCCGAAAACCATTAAATAGGGAAGAGACAGTCTCTTTAACAAATGGTACTTGTGAAACTGGATATCCATTTGTAGAAAACTGAAATAAGATTCATACCTTGCACCATACACAAACAAACACTAACTCAAGATGTATCAAAGAACCTGGTGAGACCCCTGAGAGACCATGGCCCCTAGTCACCCTTCAGGTCTGGAATTAAACTCACTCCTGTGACTTCAAGTCAAACAATAGACAGACTATAGAGTAAACATTTACATCAGGAAGATACACTTCATGGAGCAATCAATTGTAGGAGAACAGAAGTGCAGTGTTTGCACAGGGAGATAGCTCAGGGGGAAGAGCAGGAGTGCATGGGAGGGAAGGACACAGGGAAGAGGTAACTACAGGGAAGTAGCGGGAAGAGAGCTGTTACATTGTGGGGAATTGCAGTCAATGCCCTGAAAAAAAGGTGTATGAACTGCTATATGGAAAATGAATTTGTTCTGTAAACTTTCACCCAAAAAAAAAAAAAAAAAATATATATATATATATATAAAAGATGCATCAAAGACCTAAATGTAAAACCCCAAACTATAAAGTTCATCAAAGAAAAAATAGGGACAAACTTAAGGGCCCTACTTTATGTCACAGACTATTAAACATAACCAAGATTGCCTAAGCAGCAGAAGATAAAAACTAGATGACTCAGACTTTCTAAAAATTAAATTTTTATGTGCATCAATAGGCTTCTTCAAAAGAGTAAAAAGAAAACCTACAGGTTATGAAAAAATATTTGCCAACAGCTTATCCAACAAGGGACTTATCTCTAAAATATATAGAAAAATTCAACACCTCAACATCAAAAAGATGAATAGTCTAACTCAAAAATGGGCAGAGGACATGAACAGACACTTTACTAAAGAAGATATTCAGGCAGGCAACAAACACAGGAAGAAATGCTCGCAATCATTAGCCATTAGAGAGATGCAAATCAAAATGAGGTATCATCTCACCACAGCAAGAATAGCAAAGTTCAACAAGATGGAAAACAACAAATGCTGGCAAAGATGTGGAGAGAGCGAAACTCTCATCCACTGCTGGTGGGACTGTAAAATGGTACAACGATTGTGGAAAATGGTATGGCACTTCCTTGAAAAGTTGCAAATAGAAATACAATTCGATCCAACATTCTCACTACTAGGTATGTGTCCTAATGAAGTGAGAGTCAGGACTTGAATAGATATATGCACCTCATGTTCATTTCAGCACTATTCACAGTAGCCAAGAAAGGGAAACAACCTAAGTGTCCATCAACAGATGAATGAACTATGGTACATAGTGCCTAAGGCATTTGACTGCTAACCAGAGGGCTGGTGGTTCAAATCTACCAGCTACTCCTCGAAAGGAAGGTTGGGCAATCTACTTCTGTAATGATATCGCCTTAGAAACCCAAGGAGGTGTCGCTATGAGTCAGGTCCGACTCGACGGCACATAACAACATATACACACAATGGAATACTATGCAACATTAAATAATAAAGAAGAACTGGCAAAACACCTTACAATGTAGATGAACTTGGAGGACATAATGTTGAGTTAAATAAGTCCATCACAGAACAAATATTATATAAGTCCACTATTATAAAAAGTCAAGGAAAGGTTTACACATGAAAGGAAACTTTGTTGGACCAGGAATGGGAGGAAAGAGGAGGGAAAATTACTTTCTAGGCAAGAGACACATAATGATTTGGGTGAAAGAAAGGCTATATATCAAAAGTGGGTGACTAGCACAATAACACTAAGGAAAAGGAAGACATGACAGGTGCACAAGAGGTACAAACAACAAATAATACTTTCACATACACAATACTGCACTACCAATAATAAAAAACATTAATCTATCAGTGGATACATAGGTAGACAGGCAAGGAAGGAAGGTTGGGTTAGTGATACTGCCTCGGAAACCCAAGGAGGGGTCGCTATGAATTGGGGCCGACTCGACGGCACACAACAACAACAACAACAAACCTCTATGTGGTCCTGGGTATATTCCTGTTTGCCTACTCATACCTAATCATCTTGCCTGTCTACCTATGTATCCACTGATAGATTAATGTTTGTTATTATTGGTAGTACAGTATTGTGTATGTGAAAGTATTATTTGTTGTTTGTACCTCTTGTGCACCTGTCATGTCTTCCTTTTCCTTAGTGTTATTGTGCTAGTCACCCACTTTTGATATATAGCATACAGGTTTAGGAGATGATATTTCTACATATGTATTTGTATGTGCTATAAAAATGTCCATATATATAATACAGCTAACAGGTGGCAGAGTTATGGTAAATTCTTAGCCACAACCAAACACCTTGAGGGGGTGAGTTACTGGACTATCTTGAAGCCATGGCCACGGGGAATATAAAGCTCAACTGGTATAACATACTACAAAAAAACATTGTTCTACATCCTGCTTTGGTAAGTAGCAACTGGGGTCTTACAAGCCTGTGAGCTGCCATCTAAGATCCAACAATTGGTCTCTTCTTATCTGAAGGAAAGAAGAATGAAGAAAATCAAAGACACGTGGAAACAGTTATTCCAAGGGACTAGTGGACCACGAACACCTCAGCTTACATGACCCTGAGACCAGAGAACTAAATGGTGCCAGATACCAATGCCAACCACTCGGAAGGGGATAAAAATTAGAGATCCTGTACAAAGTGGGACAAAAGTGTGAAACAAAACTGAAAATCATAAAAAAGACCAGGCTTACTGGTCTGATAGAGACTGGTGAAAGCCTGAGACTATGGCCCCTAGTCACCCTTCAAGCCTAGAATTGAACTCACTCCTGTTACGTATTTTCAGCCCAATAATAGGCCTACAAGGTGAACAATTACAATAAGTAGGTGCACTCCTTAGAACAATCAACCATGGGAGATTAGAAGGGCAGTATTTGCACAGGGAGATAGTTCAGAGGGCAGGAATACATAGGAAAGAAGGACATAAGGAAAAGGTAACCACAGGGAGGAAGGTGAAAGAGAGCTGTTTACATTACAGGGATTGCAATCAATGTCATGAAACAAGATGTGTAAGAACTGTTGAATAGAAATGAATCTGCTGTCAACTTTTACCCAAATCACAATTTAAAAAATTTGAAAAAAAAAAAACAAAAAAAAAACACCAAGGTCCCTGTGGTAGTTAAGTTTGTGTGTCAACTTGGCTGGGCCTGCTTGAGTAGCTGGGCAGCTGGATATAGTATTCCCCATGATGAGACTGGTAATCAACTCCATGGTGGAATCTACTGTGAGCAGCTGAGTAGCTGCCTTAGAGATGTGGTCTGCTTCCTGAATATAAGAAGCCTTGGGGAATGGTCTCTGGTTTCTGGCACACTTGAACCAGGCACATAGCTAAGTCACTGTTCAGCAGCCTGCCATGCTCTGCCGACCTTGGGACTTTCAATGGACTTGAAATAATGGTCTCATGTGGTTTGGTAACATTGGTGCTGTGCCTTTTTACCTGTCAACCTTGGGCTTGTCAGCCTCAGCAGCCAGCAGCTGAGTGAAGAAAAGCCTCCAGCTTCAGTCGGCCGAGAACAAGAGGCAGAGCTGAAGCCCAAGGTTGAGGGGCTTTCCCAGCCCTACAGCCTGGCACTTAAAGCCTCCAAACTGTAAGAGAATAAACTCCTGTTAGCTCAAGCCATCCCATTTGTGGTATATTCTTGTCAGAGTGATACTAGGTAACCAGAACAGTCCTAAAAGCTTTACTCCATTCACATCATTTAGGTCACCTCTAATTAGAGGGTTGGGGATGAGTTGTGGGATAACATCAAGATCATACATAAAGAAAGCAAAAGGTCATTAAAAAGACCAAAATTGATTGTTAGAGAAGACTCTGAAACTTGCTCTTGAGAGGAGAGTAGCTGAAGCAAACAGAAAGATGATGAAGTAAAAGACCTGAACAGAAGATTTCAAAGGGCAGGTCAAGAAGACAAAGTAAAGTATTACAATTAAATGAGCAGAGACCTGGAAATAGAAAACCAAAAGGGAAAAACATGCTCAGAATTTCTCAAGGTAAAAGAAGTGAAGAAAAAAGTTCAAGCCTTGAATTGCAATACTGAAGAGTACTATTGGCAAAACATTAAATGATGCAGGAAGCATCAAAAGAAGATGGAAGGAATACACAGAGTCATTGCATCCAAAAGAATTGGTTGACATTCTACCATTTCAAGAGGGAGCATATGATCAAGAACCAATAGTACTGAAGGAAGAAGTCCAAGCTGCATTGAAGGAATTGGTGAAAAACAAGGCTCCATGAATTGGCTTGATACCCCCTGAGATGTTTCAACAAATGGATATAGCTCTGGAGGCACTGACTTTGTCAATGCCAAGAAATAAGGAAGACAGCTACCTGGCCAAATAACTGGAAGAGACCATATTTGTGTCCATTCCAAAGTAAGGTGATCCAACATAATGCAGAAGTTTTCGACCAATATCATTAATATAATACACAAATAAAAATGTTGCTGAAGATAATTCCAAAACGGTTGCAGTAGTATATTGACAGGGAACTTCCAGAAATTCAAGTTGGTTTCAGAAAAGGACATGGAACAAGGGACATCATTGCTGATGTCAGATGGATTGTGGCAGAAAGCAAAGAATACCAGAAAGATGTTTACCTGTGTTTTACTGACTATACAAAGGCCTTCAACTATATGGATCATAACAAATTTTAGATAACACACAAAGAATGGAAATTCCAAAACACTTAGTTGTTCTCATGAGGAATCTGTCATTCAAACAGAACGAGGGTTCTGCATGGTTGAAAATCAGGGAGGGTGTGTGTCAGAGTTGTATCCTTTTACCATACTTATTTAATCTGTACACTGAGCATATAATCAAGAAGCTGGACTAGATGAAGAAGAATGTGACATCAGGATTGGAGGAAGACTCACTGACAACCTGCAATATGCAGATGACACACCCTTGTTTGCTGAAAGTGAAGGTGACTTGAAACCCTTACTGATGAAGATCAAAGACTACAGCCTTCAGTATGGATTTATACCTCAACATAAAAAAAAACAAAAATCCTCACAACTGGACCAATAAGCAACATCACAATAAATGGAGAAAAGACTGAAGTTGCCAAATATTTCATTTTAACTGGATCCACAATCAACACACATGGAAGCAACAGTCAAGAAATCAGACGTTGTTTTGCATTGGGCACATCTGCTGCAAGAGACTTCTTTAAAACGTTAAAGAGCAAAAATGTCACTTTGAAGACTAAGGTGAGCTTAACACAAGCCATGGTATTTTCAATTGTCTCATATGCATATGAAAGCTGGACAATGAATGAGGAGGACTGAAAAAGATTTCATGGCTTTGAAGTGTGGTGTGGACAAAAAATACTGAAAGTACTATGGACTGTGTGGTGTAGTAAATTACTTACTGTGGCTTTTATACCCATAATTCTTTGTAAACTCCAAGGTGGGATTTTCTATGAGCAACTGAGGAGCTCCTGATTGCTGAAGTTGTCTACCTGGAGTATTTCTGTTGGGAGTGGCACAAAACAATGTTCTGGGAGGTGCCCACTCTCTCTCAGGTGCTTAGAGTTCTGATGCTATGATTGGCTAGTTTGACCACCCTCCCGGGCTCAAAAGGAGGCCTCTTAGAGGCAGAACTCTCTCTTACTTCTGGTTGAGGAAGACATGCTGCTGAAAGAGACACGCGCTCCGGAAAAAGACACGTGCTGCTGGGAAAGAGACGCAAGAGACACGCATCGCTGAGTGAGACACCGAGGGACCAGCGCTGCTGGGAAAGAGACTGTGAGAGACTGTTGGTTGAGGGACGGTGGGCTGGAGAGAGAGACTGAGCATTTTTCCTGAACTCAAATTGTAGCCTGGTGCTTCCCTAATAAACCTCATAATCTGTGAGCTCTGTGTGCCCACTGCAGCGAATCATCGAACCCAGGAGAGAGGTGGTGGGTGCTTTGGGAGGAACGGTTGGAGAAAGGGCTGGAGGGAGGCAGCATGTCTGGCATGGCAGGAATAGGCCTTGGGTTACTGCTGGTAATCCTGTCTTCCTCTTATGGGGTTAGAGGAGGTCGGAAGATGTGGCCTCCTTGCCCTTTTTGCAGACTGCCAGAAGAACGAACAAATCTATCCTGAAACAGTGCAACTAGAATGCTCCTTAGAAGCAAGAATGGCCAGACTTCGTCTCACTTTGTTTGGTCATGTTGTCAAAAGGGATTAGTCCCTGCAGAAGGTCATCATGCCTGGTAAAGTAGACGATCAGTGAAAAAGGGGAAGACCCTCAACAAGATGGACTGACACAGTGGCTGCAGTGAAGGGGCCAAGCATAGCAAGGATTGTGAGGACGGTGTAAGACCAGGCAGTGTTTTGTTCTATTGTACATAGGGTCGCTATAAGTCAGAGCCAATTAGATGGCACCTAACAACAACTACTACTTTGAGGAAGCAGCTCTTCCCCGGTTGTATTTTGAGTGTCTTCCAACCTAAGGAGCTCATCTTTGGGAAAAAATCAGA
This sequence comes from Orycteropus afer afer, assembly GCF_000298275.1. NCBI lineage: Eukaryota > Metazoa > Chordata > Mammalia > Tubulidentata > Orycteropodidae > Orycteropus > Orycteropus afer. Next base: position 1,162,609 of record NW_006922068.1, read on the forward strand.
CAAAGTTTCACTGCTATTCATAAGCTTTTCAGTGGCCAATTTTCTTCAGAAGTGGACTGTGTCTTCCTTCTTCCTAGTGTGCCTTAGCATGGAAGCTCTGCTGAAACTTGTCTACCACGGGTGACCCTGCTAGTATTTGAAATACTGGTGGTATAGCTTCCAGCATCACAGCAACATACAAGCCATCACAGTATGACAAAGTGACAAGCAGTGACTCACTTGTGTAAAAAGAGGGCAGAGAAATATTATTAAGTCATACTAATTTTTAGCCATTTAAGCACACTAAAAATGTAAGGATCGTAAACAAAATAGATTACTTTAAAATCATTATTCCTGCAGGGTCGGGGGAAGCACTTAAAATTTTTTATCAGTCTACTAGAAGGCCGAAAAGAAAAACAAAAGAAGAAAAGAAAAAGCAAAATCAATTTTTTAAACACTCACAATATCAAATGGTAGAAAGAAGTTCAAATATATCATTAATATGTTAAAGTTACATAACAAGATTTTTCAGATCGTTGTTGTTATGTGCCATTGAGTCAGCCCCAACTCATAGCGACCCCTCCTTGGGTTTCCGAGGCAGTATCACTACGGAAGTAGACTGCCTGAGGAGTGGCTGGTGGGTTTGAACTGCCAGCCTTCTGGTTAGCAGTCAAGTGCCTTAGGCACTATGCTACCAGAGCTCCCAGACCACAACTTTTAAAA
>NW_006922068.1:1163463-1197078 GCF_000298275.1 Orycteropus afer afer
CTGGTTAGCAGTCAAATGCCTTAGGTACTACACCACCAGAGCTCTTAAAATCTAGCTATATGCTATTTATAAGAGATGCATAAAAGATTTAAGTCTACAGAAAAGGGTGGAAAAAAACAAACAGATAAAGAAATTTAAAAAACAAAAGAAAGGTACACCAGGCAAATGCTAACTAAAAACTAGCTTACCTATATAAAGCATAGTGAAAGTCGCTAACTGTTCTGATTACCTAGTGTTGCTCTAACAAGAATATACCACAAATGGGATGGCCTTAACAAACAGGAGTTTAGTCTCTCAAAATTTGGAGGCTTCAAGTCCAAATTCAAAGTTACAGGCTCTAGGGGCTGGGTGAAAGCCCCTCAGCTTTGGGCTTCAGCTCTGTCTCCAGCTCCAGGCCCATTTAAACTAGAAGCTTTTCTTCACTCAGACAGCTGCTGGCTGCTGAGGCTGTCAAGCCCAACGTTGTCAAGTAAAAGGGCACAGTCCCGATGTTACCAAACCACAAGGCAGGCCATTAATTTAAGTCCATTGCATGTCCCAAAGTCGGCAGAGCATGGCAGGCTACTGAACAACAATAGGGCTACACGCAGGGTCCAAGTGTGCCATAAGCTTGAGACTATCCCCAAGGCTTCTCCTTATATTCAGGAAGCAGACCACATTCCCTAAGGCAGGTACTCAGCTGCTCACAGTAGATTCCACCATGGAGATGATTACCAGTCTCATCATGGGGAGTACAACATCCAGCTGCCCAGCCATTCCACCAGGCCCAGCCAAATTGACACATAAACTGAACCACCACACTAACCAAGCAAAACCCACTGCTGTTTAGTTGATTCTGACTCATGGCAACCCCATATGTTACAGAGTACAACTGCTCCATAAGGTTTTCTTGGCTGTAATCTTTATGGAGGCAGATCACCAGGACTTTCTTTCACAGTACCTCTGGGTGGGTCTGAACAGCCAATCTTTAGGACAGTACTTGAGCACAGACCATTTGTGCTACCCAAAGACATGAAAATCACTATATGATCATAAAATGGATAATTTACCAGGAAAACAGGATAATTTTCAAGTCAGAATTGACTCAATAGCAACTAATAACTGTATACAGTCAATATTATAGCTTAATAAAACAAAAAGTAAAATCCTGACAGAATTATGAGAAGATACGGACAATGTTATGGTGAGTAGTGTAACAACATCCTGTCAACAATCACTTGATCAAATAGACAAAAAGTTAGTAAGAGCATTAAACATTTAAACACTATTCAAAAGCTTGACATAATAACACGGATGGAATCTTCCCACAAATTAGAGAATTCCCATTCTTTTTAAGAAAAATATGTGATATTTACTTATATTTGCCAGATACTAAAGCATAAGCAAATCTCAAAAAGTACCACTGTTCCCTTGAACTCAATTAGAAATCAACAGCAAAAATAAGGTAATATACCAAACCAGTATCTGAACTCTACATGTCTGGAAATTTTTAAATGCATACTTCTAAATAATTAATGGGTCAAACAAAAATTAATAATGGAAATGTACAATTTCCAGTACTTAATTATAATAAAAATACTATGAACCTTACTGCAGCTAAGGCAGTAATTAGAATGAAATTCCTAACATTAAGTGTATACATTTCAAAAGAAAAACTGGAAAATTAGGAGTAAACATTCAACTCAAGAAAGTTTTAATAAGTATGAAAACATTAAATAATAAAGAGAACATTAATTAATTAAATAGAAAACATAAAGATAAATAAAGCCAATACATGGTAAAATAGGTAAGTTTTGAGCAAGGAAATAAAAAAGAGATAAAAACAAATATCAGACAATCAAAGATCTAGTAAGAGTTCCCAATAATTAAAAATATGATAGCTAAAATTAAAGAAAAATAACAGAAAATGTAGGAGATAAAGTTGGGGGGAAAAATCCCTGGAAAATAGACAAAAAGAAAAGAGGTAGAAAATGGGTAATGAAATTGAAGAAATTCAGGAATCCCTATACCTAAATAATAAGTTCTAGAAATATATACTAGGATATGAAATTGTCAAATAAACTTTGTCAAATACAGGAAATATTCCCAAGATAGGATGATACAAGTTTCAGATTGATAGCCCTAACCTTAAGGAGTTGACTCTCATTCATAGTGACCTTGTGTGTAGAAATGTGTTCCACAGGGTGCTCAGTGGCTTTGACTTTTTTGAAGTAGACTGCCAAATATTTCTTCCAAGATGCCTCTGGGTGGATTCAAACTACTACCAAAAAAGCTGAGTTTTTTTTGAATTGATAACTGCCATTGAGCTAATTCTGACTCAAAGCGACCCTATACACAGAGTAGAAACACCACAGAGGGTTTCCAAGGCTGTACCTCTTTACGGAAGCAGACTGCCTGACCTCTCTCCCATGGAGCGGCGGGTGGGTTTGAACTGCCAACCTTCTGGTTAGCAGCCCAGTGCTTTAACCAAACAGTCCCCAAGGTTCTTTCTGATTTGATAGACACCAATAATTTTTTTTTTTTTTTAAGATCTATACTAGGCAAAAAATTCAGGAAATTCTAGAACACCAGTGGGAAAGAAAAGATTCCATAATTTTGCAAAGAAAAAAAACATTTCTAACAACGAACAATCGTCAAATAGACTCATTGTACATCTTAACAATAGTGGAAGCTAAAAGAAAATGGCACAATATTATCATAATTCTGGCAGAAACATATTTCCATTCTAGAATTTTATATTCAACCAATGTATTAATTTCATGTGAAGCTAAATAAAGACATGTTCAGACATTTGAAATCTCTACATTTTACTGACATTCGCTTTTTCAGGACACAGTGCTTTACTATGGGAGCTCTGGTGGCATAGTGCCTAAGGCATTTGATTGTTAACCAGAAGGCTAGCAGTTCAAACCCACCAGCCACTCCTCAGAAGGAAGACTGGGCAATCTACTTCCGTAGACATACTGCCTCGGAAACACCAAGTGGTGTCACTATGAGTCGGAACAGACTTGACAGCAGTGAGTTTGTTTTTGTTTTTGTTTCTTTTTGGTGCTTCATTATAATAGGAGAATGAATCAAAGAAAGGGATGATATGTATTCCAGGAAAACCAAAAATCAAACTCACTGCCATCAAGTCGATTCCAACTTATAGCCACCCTTTTTGGGTTTCTGAGGATGTAAATCTTTACAGAAGTAGATCACCCAGTCTTCCTTCTGAGGAGTGGCTGGTGGGTTTGAACCGCCAGCTTTCTGGTTAGCAGTCAAACGCCTTAGGCACTATGCCACAGAGTTCCTCATTCCAGGAAAAGAGAGAGAAAATATAACAAAAAAGTAAAGGACACACCCAGGATGGTGGGGAAGAAAAGTCCTAGGATGACAGCTGTGTGGCCGTACTCTAGAGACGCCTATTTCTATTCAAGTAGGAGCACACAAAGTCCCAGGAATTCTGTTCCCAAGAAGAAAACGAAACTAACAGAATACCTGGTATGGTTAATGTGTTCAGTGGTGACTTTCAGTTCCGTACATTTAAAAAAAAAATGTGAGGATGAATTAATGGTTGGAACAAAAATTAATCTGAGTAAAAAAATAGGAAGAATGAAAGAGGGAAACAGATATTCATGAAAGATATGGAATCCTGGCATATAGGATAACTCACCTTTGAATAATATTTACAGAATCATAATACAAAACCTGAAATTGATCTTTACCAAAAATTGTGATATGAGTATTTGTAAAATTAGAGAATGGACTTGTTTTTCCCTCTACAAGTTTTGAGTTGCAATCAAAATCATTTCCTCATTTTCATCATTCTTCCTTCTACTAGTTTGGTAGTTAAAAACCCAAACAAACCAAACTCACTGCCATTGAGTTGATTCTTGGTAGTTAAAAACTTAAGAGTTATATAACCACCTCCCTCCCTTACAAGAACAAAAACCTGTTGCCATCGAGTCAATTCCAACTCATAGTGACCCTACAGGACAGAGCAGAACTGCCCCCATAGGTTTCCAAGGCCATAATCTTTACAGAAGGAGCTCTGGTAGCGTAGTGCCTAAGGCACCTGACTGCTAACCAGAAGGCTGGCGATTCAAACCCACCAGCCACTCCTTGGAAGGAAGATGGGGCAATCTACTTCCATAGTGACACTGCCTCAGAAACCCAAGGAGGGGTCGCTATGAGTTGGATCTGACTTGATGCATATTAACAACAATCTTTATGGAAGCAGATTGCCTCATCTTTCTCCTACAGAGGGACTGGTGACTTTGAACCACTGACCTTTTGGTTAGCAGATGAGCGCTTAAGCACTGTGCCACCAGGGCTCATTTCTAGTATACAGACCCGTCTTAAAGTAAGTCCTAGGTTTTGACTTCCGTCCCTTGCACACACACCAAAGGTCCCCTTTACTTTAATTGGCAAACGTTCTTGGGGCAAAATGACTGTAAACTCACTGTTTCTTAGCGATATAGGAGCTCTGGTGGCATAATGCCTAAGGCATTTGACTGCTAAGCAGAAGGCTTGGTGGTTCAAACCCACCAGGCACTCCTTGGAAGGAAGACTGGGCAATCTACTTCCATAGTGATACTGCCTCAGAAACCCAAGGAGGGGTTGTTATGAGTCAGATCTGACTCGATGGCAATGACTTTTTTTTTTTTTTAAACTTTCCCTTAAATTTTCCTGGTAAATCTATCTAGTCAGCTCATCAGTACGCTTAAGATGTTCTTATATTTTTCTTCAGCACTTTTATTAGCCTTTTTTTTTTTTGACCAGAAGATTGGTGTTATCTGACTCACTAATTTCCTAAAAATCTAACCAGCCTGGTCCTTTTAAAATGAGAGTTAGGTTATTCTGCATTGTCTGCTCAAAATCTTTGTGTGGTTTTCCAGATCACTCAGAGAATAATGCAAAATCTTCACAATGTCCTGCAAAGCCTGGATGCTTCAGTTCTTCACCGCTTTTTGAACCTCAGCTTCTGCTGCCCTCTTCTACTTTAGCTATACTGCTCTATCTCCACCCCACACCTATACCAGGTGTGCAGTATGTTTTGTTTCACTTTATTTTATTGCTGAATAAACAAATTCCCTCAAATCCATAAGAAAAATATAATTTGGTGGGAAAAAAGTTGAAAATCCATACATACTGGATAGAATGGTATCCTCCCAAAAACTGATGTTTACCCAGAACCTAAGAATGTACCTTTATTTGGAAATATGGCCTTTGAGAATGAAATTAGTTAAATTAACATAAGGTTATACTGGATTACTAAAAACCAAACCCACTGCCGTTGAGTCATTTCCAATTCATAGCAACCTATGACAGAGCAGAACTGCCCCATTGGGTTTCCAAGGCTATTATCTTTATGGAAGCAAACTACCACATCTTTCTCCTGCAGAGTGGCTGGCGGGTTAGCATTGCTAACCTTTCAATTAGCAGCCAGATGCTTAACCACTGTGCCACCAGGGCTCCTTTTACTGGATTAGGGAAAGCCCTAAATCTAATGACTATAGTCTTTATAAGAGAAAGGAAAAGGAGATTCAGACATAGATACACATGGAAGAAGGTCATGGGAAGAAGGAGACAGAACACGGAATTTCTACAAGCCAAGGAACACCAAGGACTTCTGGCAGCCAATTAAAGGAAAGAGAGAGGTATGGATAGATTCTCACTCAGAAACTACAGAAGAAACTAATCCTGTTGATACTTTGCTTTCAGTCTTCTGAGCTCCTAAACTATGAAAGAATGAATTATGTTATTTTAAACCAACAAGGTTGTGTTAATTTGTTATGGTAGCCATAGGAAACTAATATACCCTATGTCCCAGCAATTCCTCTTCTGTTACCTAAGGAAATTATCACATATGGGCTCAAGGAAACATGTATAAGAATATTTAGAGCAACACTGATTGAAATTATGTAAAAGTGGGAAAAACTTAACTGTCCCTTAAAGGGAGACTATATGGTAAACTAAGTCATTCATAAAATAGAATACTATAAATGAGTTAAAAAGAATGAACCATATCTACCATTATCAATGTACATAAATCCCCCGAACATAATGTTTAGTGAAAAAAGCTGCAAATAAATATGTCCAATGTATACTTTTCACACATTTAAAAATCACAAAACAAATTCATAGATTACTTATGAATATATACACTTGCAGTAAAAGTTCTTACAAAATGGAAGGGAACCATACCTTAACTTTAGAATAGACAGAGGGGGAAAAGGAAAAGTTGGACTTAGCTTCAGCTAATGTTTTTTTTATTTTTTAAAAAAGAGCAAGGATGGTAGTAAATGTAGCAAAATATTAACATTTATTTCAGATAGCTTCTAGGTATACAGATCATAAAAATTTTATATAGAAGCTATTTATATTATGTATTTATTTATATATTTCTTTAGCTAGGTATACAGATTATAAAATATTAAAAATATTATCTGTATATTTGATTGAGGTTGTCAAGGAATTCACGTTGCTTGGTTCTACAATCGATGCCAACAGAAGCAGCAGTCAGGACATTAGACGACGTGTAGCATTGGGAAAGTCAACTGCGAAGGAACTGTTTCAAGTGCTGAGGAGCAAGGATATCTCATTGAGGACTAAGGTGCGCCTGACACAAGCCATGATATTTCCAATCGCCTGGTATGCATGTGAGAGCTGGACAATGAATAAGGAAGACCGAAGAAGAGTTGATGCTTTTGAGTTGTGGTGCTGGCGGAGAACGCTGAAAGTACCATGGACTGCTAAAAGAACTAACAGATCTGTCCTGGAGGAAGTGCAGCCAGAATGCTCCTTGGAAGCAAGAATGGCCAGACTTCGTCTCACCTATTTTGGTCATGTTGTAAGAAGGGACCATTCCCTGGAGAAGGATGTCATGCTTGGTAGGGTGGAGGGTCGACGAAAGAGGGGGAGGCCTTCAACGAGATGGATTGATACGGTGGCTGCAATGGGATCAAGTATAGCAGGGATTGTGGGGCTGGCGTGGGATCGGGCAGTGTTTCGTTCTGCTGTGCATGGGGTCGCTATGAGTCGGAAACGACCCGACAGCACTTAACAACAACAACAATCTGTATATTTGAAATACTTCATAATTTATTTTAGAAATTCACTATATTTGAATATCATAAAAAATTTCCAACATACTCAATAAAATATTTAATAACATTAATGAATGGAAATGAGTTCAATGAATTCAATGAAATGAAATTAAAAATGAGGAGATAAAGTAAATGTACACGAAATGTTGAATGTAAAACAAACTCTTCTTGTAATCTTGCACCAAAAGCACAATTTAAAAAAAGAAAGAAAGAAAGAAATGACAGTTTAATTAAACAACTATTAGCCAGAGCTCACAAGGAGAGACCAGTATTTGAAAAATATAATAATGCCACCTGCAGGAAAAAGCTGCAACTTTCTAAAAAAATGTTCAAAATTAGATTTATGGAATTATTAAAACTATCAATGAACTAGTAGCTCTGGTGGCATAGTGCCAAAGGCATTTGACTGCTAACCAGAAGACTGGTGGTTCAAACTCACCAGCCATTCCTCAGAAGGAAGACTGGGCAATCTACATGAACTGGGATCATTGTTCTCACCAGTTGAGTTCATACCTTCTAGAACTGAAGTCATTCTGCCTTTATCTGTTCCAGCTTAGTTTTGGAAAACCACCAAACCAGTTTGGTGGGAGCAGGACAAGGGGAGTACTGCTACCTAACTATACAATAATACATTTTATGAGTTCAGACTTTGAAAGCACCCAGAATTTCTTGAATAATTTATATACTAAGTCAGTGTTCCAATTTTATTTTTAATGTTGCCCTAAATACTGTATGTTTTATATACACATGCCCATGTATATAACAAACCCATACCTATAATGCTCAGAGCCCTCACTGGAAACTAATATGCAAGAGGTTTGCAAAAAACGTAAAATGTGCACATTATTTGCATAAAAATACAGTAAATTAGTTACCACATTATATTCAGAAGGCAATATTACAGAAGTTCAGTGCTTCAGTTCTGAAGTTAGATTCTGTGGCTTTACTACTTACTGGCTGTGTGACTTTGGGCAAGTTAGTTTATATCATACTTCAATTCACCTACTTGTTTTTTTTTTTTTTAATTGTGATTTGGGTGAAGATTTAGAGAGCAAATTCACTTTCCATTACAGCAGTTCACATATACTTTGTCTCATGTCATTGACCACAATTTACCACAATGCAACAGCTTCCCTCCCACTTCCTCCCCATAGTTACCTCTTCCCAGTGTCCATCCCTCTATACACTCCTGCCCCCTGAGCTATCTCCCTGTGCATAATAAGCAGCCCTTCTTTCTCCCATGATTGTTCTCTCCAAGGAGTGTGTCTACTTGGTAAATGTTTAACTCATATGCCTGTATTTTGTTTGGCTGAAAACCACGTGTGGGTTCAATTCCAGACCTGAAGGGCAGCTAGGGGCCATAGCCTCAGTGGTTCCACCAGGCTCTATTGGACCAGCAAACCTGGTCCCCACCTTTTTATTTTTCTTTTCTCCAAATGATTTTGAGTTTTGTTCCACATTGTTGTCTCTATCAAGGATCTCCTACATAGATCCCCTTCCAAGTGGATGACAGTGGTAGCCGGGCACCATCTAGTTCTTCTGGTCTCATACTTGTATAGGCTGCAGATCGGATGGTGTACCAGTCACTAGGACTAATTGTTTCCATGAATTTTGGTTTTCTTCATTCTTCTTTGCTCTGGCAATTCACCTACTTGTAAAACACAGAAAACTATTGTACACACTTCATGAGATTTTTCTGAGAACTCAATGAGCTAATAAGTGTAAAGCACTTACAAGTGTCTGATAAATAGTAAGTACTTGATAAATGTGGCTATCATTCTACGTAAATCCATTAGGGTCTTCGTTTATTTCAGACTGCATTAGAAGGAGCATTAAAAAGCAAATATAACTAGGTAGACTTGAAATTACACTGAACCTTTTTGGCTATAGGTTACTACTACTAATTTTCTCATCATTGTTCCTGTCAAATATGGTGTATAATCTTGGAAGTTAGAAAGCAAAGCACAAGCACAAAAGATAAAGGCCCCAAATATTTTTAAACCACAGGCTGCTGTAGAAAAATCATCAGCTTGGCTTTATCCCTATACAATAGCTCCTTCACCACCCGTGAAACCTTCAGTTTTCCTGGTCACATATCATATTGCGCAAGATTTTGGCTTTCAAAGAAATACTGTTTTAAGATGGGCACAGTACAGCTCTAAAAGTAGTCAAAAACAAGGAAAAATTGTCATTCTGTATGGTTGTTTTTTAAAATTATTATTTTCTCAGCACATTTAAGTTGTATTTTTCACAGACTTTCTAGCTTTCATTGTTGCCTTTAAAATATCATCTGTCAAACTAATCACTATTTCTTTGAAAGGAACACTTTTTTTTCTAGCTGTTTTAAGATTTTCTCTTTTTTCTTTTGTGTTTTGCAATTTTCTTATGATGTGACTAGATGCAGAACTATTTTTATTTATACTGTTTATGACATATCGAGCTTCTGTCTCATTTATCTAGTGTTACTGTAACAGAAATCAAATGCATGGCTTTAACACACAGAGATTTATTCTCTCACAGTTTAGGAAGCTAGAAGTCCAACTTCAGAGTGCTGGCTGTAGGGGAAGGCGTTCTCTGTGTCTCCTGGTCCTAGGAGATCCCCAGTGCTGGTACCCTCAGTCCAAACAATGTGCTCCATTCCTGACTCTTCTTTCTTGGTGGTAGAAGGTCCCTCTCGTTCTGCTCACTTTTCTCTCCTGTAAAATAAAAGGTATTGCAGGCCACACTCCAGGGAAACTTCCCTTCGTTGCAACCAGGGCTGTGATAGGATGAAGAGTGTTGATCCTTTACAGCTGATTGGCTCATCACATCAGCTCACAACATGAGGAATCTTTATATAACTGCCAAACCACTGAGAACCATGGCCCAGCCAAGTTGACATATATCTTTGGGGGATACAGTTCAATTCATGATAGCTTCCAAATTTGTGGATTGATGATTATCATCAGTTTTGAAAAATGAGCCACTATCTATTTCTTTTTCTTCTGGATTCAATTAACATATGCTGGAATGTCTCTCCTTATTCTCCCTGTATCTTTCTCATATTTTTCAACTCTTAATCTCTTAGTGATTTATTCTCTAGATCTTCTAGTTCACTCATTCTTTTCTCATCTGTATCTAATCTGCTATTAATCCCATATTTTATTTACAGATATTTATTTGGTCCATTTCCAAATATTATTGGGCATTTAATATATTTTTCCTGCCCTTTATGCATATTCTCAATTCCTTCATTTTTTTAAACATAATAAACATACTGTATATTTCATGCCAAATAATTCCGATACCTGAAGACTTTGCTGGTATGCTTTTTGTTTCTTGTTTCAACTGGCTGTCACTTACGGTTTTCTTCTTCCTTATAGGTTTTTGATTTTTCTAAACGTGAGCTCTATTTCTTAGAACTTCAACTATGAGGATTTGTTGAGGACTGGATTGAAAGGGGATGCCTCAAGGTAAGATTGACATTTGCTGACACCTGAAGGCTCTATCTTCTTGAAGTCACTTTAAATCTGGTATGTTTCTGATGATCCAGGTACTGGGAATTTGGGCTTCAACCCATATGTGGGCTAGCTTGTGATTATGAGTTATCATGAGATATTTTTGCTTTTTCCTTTCACTCAGTACAAAGTTCAATTTATACGTTTTTCCTTTTAATCCTTAAGGATGGAGGTGAGAATGTGGTTATTTTCTATTCAATCTTTATCATGAAGGTCTGGCTCTTTGGAGTCCCAGATTAATTGGTGGAGGATTTTCTATTATATTCCTCATTTGGGAAGTTCCTGCGCTTTTATTCCCTTTAGTCTCAACCTAAATTCAGATCCCTTGCCTAGTGTGGTAGTTAATTAAGGTTTGTATGTCAACTTGGCTGGGCCTGGTTGAGTGGCTGGGCAGCTGGATGTAGTTATTCCCCATGGTGGAATCTACTGGAGCAGCTGAGTAGCTGCTTTAGGGATTGGGCTGCTTCTAGCATATAAGTAGCAGCTTTGAGGAAGTTCTCCAGCTGATGGCACTCTTGAACCCTGCAAGTAGCTGAGTCGTTGTTCAGCAGCCTCCCACGTTGCCCTGCTGAACTTGGGACTTTTAATGGACTTGAATTAATGGCCTGCCATGTTGTTTGGTAATACTGGGACTGTGCCTTTTCACTTGTCAAGCTTGGGTTTATCAGCCTCAGCAGCCAGGAACTGCCTGAGTGAAGAGATGCCTCTAGCTTCAGTGGGTCGGGAACAAGAGGTAGAGTGGAAGACCAAGGTTGAGAGGCTTTCACACAGCTCCTCGAGCCTGGCACCTGGAACTCAGACTTCTAACCTCCAGAACTGTAAGAGAATAAACTTCTGTTTGTTAAAGTCTTCCCATTTGTGGTATCTTCTGTTGGAGCGGCTCTAGGTAACTAAAACACCTAGCAAATGCCCCAAGGTAAAACCCAACTTAAGGGCTCTTTACAGTTTTTGGTTTCCACTTTCCTTTTGTTTTTGGCCTCAGGCTAATCTTTACAAAGTTGCATTAAACATGTTTTTACATTTTTATTTTATCTAATATTTTTAGTTGTTTTCCATTGGAAGGCCAGTTATGTCATCTTTGAGAGCTTGAAGTTATATTCACTTCTAAAGCTGTTGATTAATAGAAACATAACACTAAATATAACAGCAATTTTTTCTTTTAACTTTACTGAGCACCTAGTAAATGTGATATAGTATCCTAGATTCTTAAGATTCAGTAATAAAGAAAACAAAGCATTCTCAAGAATTCTATTTTAGTGAATAAAGGTATCTCATGGCAAAGAAGAAAAATAAAGCATGGTAAGGGGGATAAAATAATATTCTAAACGGGATGGTCTCTGGTAGCATAGTGGCTAAGACACTTGCCTGCTAACCAGACGGCTGGCGGTTCAAACCCACCAGCCACTCCTCGGAAGGAAGGTTGGGCAATCCTACTTCCGTAGTGATACTGCCTCGGAAGCCCAAGGAGGGGTCGCTATGAGTCAGGTTTGACTTGATGGCACATTAACAACAACAACAACAAACGGGATGGTCAAGTAAGGCCTTTTGGATAAAGTGATAGTTGAACAAAGGCCTAAAGGAAGTGAGAGAACAACATAAATGAACTGCTTAAGGAAGAACTTTCTAGGCAGAAGGAATAGCTACTACAAAACCTCTGATAAGGAATATCCTTGGTGGGTCCAAGGAACAGTAAGGGAACTGTGGCTGGAGTGCAGTGAGCAAGGAGAACAGTAGAAAATGGGATCAAATAGGCAGCAATATGCCCGATAATTTAGGGCCTTTAGGCCATTACAAAGACTTTGGATTTCACCCTGAAAGGGGAAGCCATTAAAAGTTTTGAGTGGAGGAATGCTATGATCTGATGTTAATTTGAAAAACTGCAGGGGACCAAGAATGGAAGCAGGTAGACCAGTTTGTAGGTTTTTTAAATAGCTGTGTGTCTTGGACCAACGCACTTGCACTGGAAGTGATGAGAAGTGGCTAGATTCTAGGCATATTTTGAAGGAAGAGCCTAAAGATTTTGCTAATATATTGGATGTAAAATGTCAGAGAAAAAGAAAACCAATTTGCTATATAAACTTTCACCCAAATCACAATAAAAAGAAAAAAAAAAAAACCCAGCTCACTGCCGTCAAGTCGATTCGACTCATAACAACCCCTCCTTGGGTTTCCGTGGCAGTATCTCTACAGAAGTAGATTGCTCAGTTTTCTTCCGAGGAGTGGCTGGTGGGTTTGAACTGCCAGCCTTCTGGTTAGCAGTCAAATGCCTTAGGTACTAGGCCACTAGACAGTTCTTCAAAACAGTTGCATTAAATGATCCTCTTAAAGAGATCCAGAAAAAATTTACATTTTTTTGAGTAAGCCTTACGTTATCTAAGGGAGCTCTGGTAGCATAGTGTCTAAAGAATTTGACTGCTAACCAGAATGCCAGCGGTTCAAATCCACCAGCCACTCCTCCAAAGGAAGGCTGGGCAATCTACTTTATGGTGATAATGCCTTGGAAACCCAAGGAGGGGTCGCTTTGAGTCAGGTCCGACTTGACGGCAGTGAGTTTGGTGTTTTTTTTTTTTTTTTTTTGGTACATTATCTAAAGCAGAGCTCAAACACTTAAACATGCATAGGAACCAAGTAAGTAATATGAATGAGTAGAGCTATTTTAAGAGTCCCCGGGTGGTGTAAACAGTTAATATCCTCAGCTGCTAAACTAAAAGTTGGAGGTTTGAGCTCAGAGCTGCCTCAGAATAGAGGCCTGGTGATCTACTTCCAAAAAATAAGCCATTGAAAGCCTATGGAGCAGTTTTACTTTGACACACATGGGGTCTCAGTCAGAATTGACTCCATGGCAACTGTTTTTTTTCTTTTAAGAAGTCTGAGTTCAGGGAGAAAAAGCCTGGAGAACACATGTCCTCTCAAACACATTGTCCACAGCCAATTCCTACTACATGGAAATAAAGTTGAGTCTTGCCAGATAACCTGCTTTTTCCAGGAAAGTCAGAAATTTGAATTTTCATATGAAATCTCCCAATGTTAACATGTAGTCAGTTAATCTAAATGATTTCCAAATATTTTTGTGAACTTAAAATACATCAATAGGTCAGAGTTGGCTCATGGACCAACAGGTTTTTTTTTTTTTTCACCTTTGTGCTAAAGTATATAAACATAGCATTTTCTTTTTATCCATTCAGGGCAAATTAAATGACTAATAAGGCTCATAACCAGTTATAAAGCAAGATCTAGACTCTAGTTCTTGTTCTAAAAGCAGTATTTCCTTCCCCTATGATTTCACAGCTAGTTTGCCTAACAAATGGAAATATACGCCCAGGTTAGTCAGACATGCACATTAATAATCACAATAAATTCACTGCTGTGAAGTTGATTTTTACTCATAGAGACACTACAGGACAGAGTAGACCCTATAGGTTTTCCAAGGTTAAAATCTTTATGGAAGCAGATGGCTGTGATAAATTCAGGAAAGAGGGCACAAGTTTCACACTTAATTAACTTAGATATGTGAGTCTTCTGAAACATTTTTAGGAAGAAGCTCCAGAAAATAAATTATTGATGACTAAGGAGCTCTGGAAGGAGCTCTGGTGGCATAGTGCCTAAGACATTTGACTGCTAACCAGAAGGCTGGCAGTTCAAACCCACCAGTCACTCGGTGGAAGGAAGACTGGGCAATCTACTTCCCTAAAGATTTACCACCTCGGAAGCTTAAAATGGTTGCCAAGTTGGAATCAACTCAATGGCAGGGAGTTTGGTTTTTGGTTTAAGGAGCTCTGGTGGCATAGGGATAAGGCATCTGGCTGCTAACCAGAAGGTCAGTGGTTCAAACCTACCAGCTGCTCCGGGGAAGGAAGTCGGGGTGATCTACTTCTGTAAACATTTACAGCCTTGGAAACCCAATGGGGGTCCCCATGAGTTGAAATCAACTAGATGGCAGTGAGTTTGGTTTTTGGTTTTAATCAAATCAATTGCCCATGCCTCACAAATCCTGCTTTAATTTGCAAATTCTGTGCAGAGGACACAATTCTAAGAGCTGTTTATGAAAAATTATAACAGCTAAACTGTTGTTCTTGTTCTTGTTATGTGCCATCGAGTCAGCCCCGACTCATAGGGACCCCTCCTTGGGTTTCCAAGGAGGTATCACTACAGAAGTAGATTGCCCAACCTTCCTTCCAAGGAACCCACTGCTGGTGGGTTTGAACTGCCAGCCTTCTGGTTAGCAGTCAAATGTCTTAGGCACTATGCTACCAGAGCTCCTTTAGATAAACTTAATTAAACTTTAAAAATAACATTATGTAGGCATTTTTAAATTTTGGAGAAAAGTTTTATTATCGTAGAGATGACAGAAAGCTGAATTCCAAGCATCAACTTAATTTAGTTACAATATATATTATATTCATGCATTCATTCAACATATATTGTGAACCCAGTTCCCTGTTAAGTAGGGATCAATCTGCAAGCTTACAGACTGGTGAGGGGGATGTACATTTAAAATAACTTCAAGGAAATATGAACCTGAAAGTGCTACAGGAGAGCCAAGAACTGCAGCCTCAAGGTAGATGAGCTTGGTGGGACACAGACCCAAGTGCTCTGATTGCAAGCACAGGACTCAGATTCTGTGAACTCAAAAGGGATCCTTCTTTTGTATTCCTCCTTTCAAAAACTTTATGTACTTCTTTGTAAAGCAACTTTTAACTGCAAAGTCCTAACAAATGTTTGTTATCTTCTGATTTAAGCCACCCCATCTCAACTGCAGACAACTTCTCACCTTTTATTTTCCTTTTGAGAATCACAAACTAATTTATACTTGAAAGACATGTGCAAGCAGCAGCAAGACTCGCCTATTCGAAACAGTAAAATCACTTTGGCGCCAGGGTCTGAACTTAGTTGGGTTTGCGCAAAATCTAAGCCAAATCAAAACCCACCAGTTTTTTTCTTGCGGCAGTGGTCAGAACGTGGCCTCAAGGTCCTCTCGATTTCACTGGGACCGACTTGAACTTTTTCTAGGTTTGGGCGAAGGTGATCTGAAATTAGTAACGGGGATGGCCCGCATTTCTGAGCGAAATGTTATTTATAGCTAGGGCCTGGAGAGGCCAAGCCCATGGTAGCTGTGCTGCGGCGCGGTGCCACCGTCACGCAAGCAGGTCTCACACCGCTCACCTTCACAGTCGGTCCCCGGCCACCCCTGGGCCTCCTGGCTCTGGGCCGGAACAGAGTTAGAGACCCAAATCCCGGCGCACAAGGTCATCATTGCTATTGGGCTCGCGCACCACATGCTGAGCCAGCAGTTCCAAATTCCTCCGCTACCCGCGCGCCCACAGCCAGCCCGGATGCTACCGCCGGGAGCTTTACAGAACACAAGAAAGGCGTTGGGGCATTTAGAGAGAACGTGGCCGGAGTTGCTAGGACAAATGACGCAACTCGACCATGGATTTCCATTGGCTCTCATGACAGGGGAAGACAGGGGGCGGATCCAAGGAGCCTCTTCTTTTCCCTTCCAGTCTGACGCTTGCGCACTATTCTAAGAGTGTGCAACTCCTTCCGAGTGTAGAAGGACGCACTAAAGCAATTGGTCAGCCCCTCGTAACGAAAGGCGGGACTTACACTGATTGGCAGCGACGCAGTGGGCGGGCGGGAACGTGAAGTATCCCGGTGCCTGATGGGGCTGTTCTGAGGCCGGTAGCTCTTGCTACTCTGGGACCATTCGCTACTGTTGCCGACGTCTCTGCCGCCTTATGGCGGCCATCGGCGTTCACTTGGGCTACACATCAGCCTGTGTGGCTGTCTATAAGGTGAAGGACTTGGGGAGCTGGGCTCTGGGCTTAATGTCGGCCACTCTGTTCTCTGGCCGCGAGCCAACTCTTTTGGTCTTCTACTCGGAAACCGCATGCGGAATGGCGTTACTGCGAGGGGAAGAGGCGAAGGGTCGGGCGAACCAGGCCTCGTTTCCCGTGGCCGCTTCGCGCGGGCTGGGCGGAAAGCCCGCTGCATCCTGGCGAGGTGTCGTGGCGATGTTGGCGCGCTGACCCCCAAGGACGTCAGGGCCAAAGGATGCCCGGAGGTGGGCACGGGGTCCTTGTGACGTCGCAGGCGCAGGATACCTGGAGGCGGGCGGTCCTGGCAACGCCGTAGCAGCGAGACGCGCCGAGATGGGCGCGAGGTTCGGCGATATCGGGGCCGCAGGATGCCGGGAGATGTGTGCGCGGCGGCGGGCGGGGGCGGGAACATCTGCGAGTCGGAGTTTTTTTGACTGTTGCAGAGAGGGGGCGGGGTGCAGGTGGTCTGGCTCTGGAGGAGTTACTGTCAAGAACAGTGCTTGACTGAAACGAGTTGATCGTACGTGTTGTACTATCTTGTCCTTTCTGTGTGACTTAAAGTGAGGGGGTTTTGTGGCCTTCCTGTCATCGCTGGAAAGTCGACTTCCTTGCTATTAGTCCCATGTTTAAATGTCAAATGATTTGTAAGCAAAAGCTAAAAGGATTAATACTACTTATTTTGTAGAAGAGAAAAGAAGATAAATTTATGGGGAAAGGGAGCGAAGTAGAAAGGCTGATGTGATAATAAGCTTGTTATTATACCAGGCATACCTCAGAGATATTGCAAATTCTGTCCTAGATTACTGCAATAAAGTGAATATGGCAATAAAATGAGTCATGCGATTTTTTTGGTTTCTCAGTGCATAAAGAAGTTACATTTACAGTATATTGTAGTCTATTAAATGTACAATAAATAGCATTATGAAAAACTTTGAAATTGTGAGAATTACCAAAATATGACAGAGATATGAAGTGAGCACATGATGGAAAACTGGCACCAATAGACTTGTTCAACTCAGGGTTGCCACAAACCTTGAATTAAAAAAAAACAAAACAGTGTATGCCCATCACAGTAAAACAAGTATGCCTGTATATAAAAAGATGATTAGGCTTAATCTGATTATTGGTTCTACAGAACAGACTGAGAAAATAAGACAGTTGTTCATGGAATGTAGGCCTTTTATAAAATCGAAATTAATAATGGTGATTATCTACAAGTTTAAAGTAATGAGACAGCAGTTAACCCCCATATATGGCATAGTAACACTGACCAACATAAATCTGATAAAACTATGTTTCAGTTCTAAACACTTAATACAGTTGTGTATTTTTATCCAGGATGGCCGAGCTGGTGTGGTTGCAAATGATGCAGGTGACAGAGTTACTCCAGCTGTTGTTGCTTACTCTGAAAATGAAGAGGTACTAGTCCCCTCATGTTTGTACTTTTAAAGAATTAAAAATTACATGCATTGTAATATTTTGCTCTTTTTCAGGTTGTTGGACTAGCAGCAAAACAAAGTAGAATAAGAAATATTTCAAATACAGTAATGAAAGTAAAGCAGATTCTTGGTAGAAGGTAAGGAATGAAATAAGACTTTTACACGTGGCAATAAAATTGTTTACAAATTTTAAGCATAATGTGAAATGCAACTAGAAACACCAGTTTGTCCTTTCGTTGTTTTTCATGACTGAGTTATTTCAGAGAGTACCCCCAGTAAACTGTTTTTTTAATTTGTTTTTGGGTCTTCTTGAGGATGGCATTCACTCAGAGGTGGGTTTATTGCTGACAGGTTTGTTAGTATTGTTAACTGCCAATACTCATTTTTGATATTTGAGTCATTCACGGGGTAATTTGGAGTTTTCACATTTTTATGTTTTTTTTTTCCTCTGAAGAGATTTTGTGGAAATTTGAAGACTGCACTAGACATGGACTTTACAAAACCAATTATAATTGATCATAATTTATTTAGAAGCTATTGATACTTTGTGATACTTTCTTGGAATGAACTTTTCCAGTTGGCTTGCAAATTTAATAACTAGAAAAATTAATTAATGTCTTAGAAATCAGGTTAATCTTGTAACTTTAATTAAAAGATTAAAGAGGATTGCTTTTCCAGACTTCTGTTTCCTCAAATTAGAGATTACCATAATAATTAGAGGTTTTTGTTTTCTTTAGAGTAGTAATACTTGATACAGTGTTTTTAAAATTTCAAAGTGCTTTCACATCTATTATTTTATTTAATCCTGTTAGCATCCCTGTAAGATTGGTAGGACAGGTATTTTCCCTCCCCGTTTATAGATAAGAAAATCAAGGCACATAGAAGTTGGTAGCATTTCTAAATTAGTTAGGGAGTGAACTAGATAGTACTTCAGGTCTTCTAACTCTCAGCCCCAGATTCTTTCCTTTGCATTTGATTCATTTGAGAATTTAAATAGAAATTTGCTTGTGTGTGTGGTCCTGGGTTTTGGGAATTATAAATTAATTTTAGGAGCTTTTATTAATTTACCACCTGTCTTTAGTTAAACTGAACTTGATATTAATTCTTTTCCTTAGGATATTGATGCACTAAACCAAAAACAATAAAGTATTTTGGAGAGAATTCAAATCTTTGTGATGATAATTGTACTTTTATACGCTCACAAAATTTAGTTCTGAGCATATTGAAAATAAATCAGTTGGTGTCAAAAAATTCTGTAAACTCCTGAAAAAAAGCTGAGAGTTAAATGTAAGTCTTAAAACTAGAACCACTGTTAGCAGCCAACAATATGTTTTTGTTTGTTCCTATCATGCTGCTATTTTCAGACAAATGGTCAGAATAATGGTGTAGCTATCTTCTGCCATATTATGTAGAAAGCTTTGTATTAACATTAACAACTTAAGCTTATTTTTCTGGCTGTGAAAGTGACCCTTTAATAAAGTTCCATAGTGATAGATGGGTAGGGTAGCATATGGCCACAGCATGCTACCTAGGCCAAGGTTAGTAAAGAATGAGTCCCCTTCAGATATGTTGTCACAACATGGTCCTGCTAGTACTACTCCAGAGCTAGCTGCTCCTTGGTCCAGGTTATCTCCCCCCTTAGTCCATCTACTTACCAGGCCAGTGGTGATTTTTATAGACACAGTTGTACCATGTTTCAGCCTTGGAAGCATTCACCCCTATATGGAGGAGCCAGTCCTTTTGTTACCAAACCAGTAAGGCCTTTATTAGCTCCTGGACTAATACCCATCCTAGGCGAACTCCCAAAATTAGGCTTTCTCAGTCTTGGCATCATGCCTCTATATGAAGTACTCACAGGTAGCTCCATTTAACTTGCTACCGAAGTTATCCTTACACCCTCCCTGTAACTCTTCATTCCCCTGTGGCCTTCCAGCCAGAAATGCGGTCCTTGGACCTGGCTTCTCAGCAATTAGCCCTGAGAGGGAAGAATCGGCTGGCTCATGGAAATGTACTGAGAGCACACAGAGCTTCCCCACACCTTCAAATTTGCACTTGCTGTCCAGGAGCTTCCTTCAGCTAGCCTTCCTTCCCATTTCGTTATGGCCAGTACCAATAGCAGTGCGGGCATCCGGTGGTCCAGACAGGAGACACGAACTCTTCTCTCCATACTAGGCGAGGCAGAGTACATTCAGCGCCTTCAGACTGTGCATCATAATGCAGATGTCTATCAGGCTGTGTCTAAGCGAATGCAGCAGGAAGGCTTCCGCCGCACCGAACGCCAGTGCCGCTCCAAGTTTAAAGTTCTGAAGGCATTATATTTAAAGGCATATGTTGCCCATGCCACACGTATGGGTGATCCACCACACTGTCCATTTTATGATACGTTGGATCAGCTTCTCCGAAATCAGATAGTGACTGACCCAGACAACTTAATGGAGGATGCCGCTTGGGCCAAGCACTGTGATCAGAATTTAGTGGTCTCTGATCCTCCCAGGGAAGAGGGAACCAGCATTCTGAAAACAAAAAGGACTCAGGCAGCAAATCATCAGCCTATCTTGAAAACAGTTAAGGAATCAGATGAGGATTGTCAGCTGAGACTCAGTGACCGGATACGAGAAGCCAGTGACCTTGAGGACTCCTGGGATGAATCCTCGGGTGCAGGTAACTCCCAAGCATGTGAAGGATTGGGGTCCTGGAGCAACTTGGTTCTAAACAGCAGTATGTTTGGGTAGTATCCCTGTATAGTCCCAATTTCTGCCCTCCTTCCCGTGTTTTTTAACCTAATGGTAAGATAAAGGGCTCCAGGTTTTAAAAAACTATAAACCTAGGTATTAGAACTCCTTAGACATAGAAGAAGTGCTCTTGGGAACCAAACTAGTTTTGGCATTATGTATAATGGGTACTTAGGAATTTGTAGATATGGAGTGGGTTGGATAGCTACGTGGAAAGGGTTTCGGGAAGGTTGAGGGGGAAGTTTTGGAGGTAAAACGTTCAAGTTAAGGAAATGAATTCTTTCTAATTCCTTGTTGAAAGAGACTTTGCCAGGAACTACCACAGTTTTGTAATTGTCTCTCAACTCTGCTGCTGGCTCCAAACATTCCTTTAGCAGGAATGCCCTTGTTGCAACATTGTTGCTTTGTTTTTCAGGGTGCTCTCAAGGGACCCCCAGCTACAGCAGCTCCCACAACCTTTTCAGAGGAGCAGTTGCTCCCTGTCAGAGCAGCACTATCAGCAGACTGGGTGTGTCCAGTGAGCCCAGTCCCTGCACCAGCACCAGCCGAAACACTCCTGGTGTAGCCTCCACACAGCGGCCTCAAGTCTCCTCTTCCAGAGTTCGTTTTGTTTCTGGTGGAGATAGGCCTTTGACCAGTGAGCCACCTCCAAGGTGGGCAAGGCGAAGAAGGCGTTCAGTGGCCAGGACTATTGCTGCTGAACTGGCAGAAAACAGGAGATTGGCTCGAGAACTTTCAAAGCGTGAGGAGGAAAAATTGGACAGGCTGATTGCTATTGGTGAGGAGGCCAGTGCTCAGCAAGACACTGCCAATGAGCTTCGCAGGGATGCTGTGATCGCAGTCAGACGTTTGGCAACAGCAGTGGAAGAGGCAACTGGTGCTTTTCAGCTAGGGCTTGAAAAATTGCTTCAAAGGTTAATTTCTAATACCAAAAGTTAGGTACTGATTACAAAAGGGTATATTTCCTAAACTAGTAGAAGTCTAGTCCTAACACCTGCCTTCTGGTACTCTGGCTCCTTTTCTGATACATCTTGTCCTTGGGGTGGGGTGAAGGGAAGTAGATAGACCATTAATATGCAGGGTTATAGCAGAATACATGCTAATTCCCTTTTCAAAGATTCTCTACTAATTGACCTAGAAATTTGAGGAGTGGCCTGATGGAAAAAGGATTGGCCAAGTCTGGAGAGCTAGTTAATTCTGGCTCTGTCACTGATTTCCTATGTGACACAAGGCGATTTAGTTTACTTCTCTATAAGTTCCCTCATCTGCAAAATGGGGAATAGATAATATCCTTGACCTGCCTACCTCACAGGGTTGTTGTGAGGATCAAATGGCTAATAGATGTGAAAGGGTTTAAAAGTTTAAAAGCACTATACACATGTAAGTTATTAATGCATATGACCTTGGCTGAGGTAAGGCTAGGGTGAGGCACATTAGTTTGTAAGATTTAGAAGTATGGTAGCATACCATGACCTCATTGCTTGAACCCTTCTTTACTAGTTTAATTCTCTATTTGACTGCTTCGTGGAGTTTGAGATCTTCCTTTTTTTAATCCCTTTGTCACTTATTTGAAGGAGCCCTGGTGGTACAGTGGTTAAGTGCTCAGCTGCTAGTGAGAACGTTAGCAGTTTAAACCTACCAGCCACTCCGTGGGAGAAGGATGTGGCAGTCTGCAGACTTGAAAACTGTATGGGCAGTTCTACTCTGTCCTGTAGGGTTACTGTGAATTTTGATTAACTCAAGGGCAATGGGTTTGGTTTATAGCTCATTTAACTAAAGTAGACAAAATGTATCTCTGTACCTTTATGTCTTATATTTTCATTGTTACATCTCTGCCATGTCTACTAGTAAGCACTCTTAATACCCAGACCATCTTTCCTTCTTTCTTTTACTAGTTCTTAATCTACCAATATACAGTATAGAAAAGAACTGGCAGGGAGTCACAGTAGTGTGTTATGGTTCATTTTGATAATAGGCTTTGATAAAAATGGAATATTGGCTGTTTTATAAACTAGTAAACATGTAAATTCTTTACATTTCCTATTATTTGAGTCCCTTTATGTGTATAAGTGTATGTCATTAAGTTTTGGTTGCCATTTGAATATTGTGGAAACAGTTGAGACTGTATCAGCATCTCAATCTGCTTTTAGCTAATTTCATTCTTTTCTGTTAGCTGTTTTTCAATACAGTATGTTTCTAGGAATTGTCAAAAGTCATTTTTTCTCAGATGGTATAGATAAAATTCACCTAGTTGATGGTATATGGTAAAAGGAAAGAGCTTTGTTGTTTCTCCTTTAGCTTTGGGAACACTTGAGGGTGCTGTGGATAGACTGCCTGCAGTAGATAATTCCTTTTAACAACAACCTCAACAAATATACTCCCCCTTCCCCCTTTAGGAGATATGAAGGTACTTAACCACACTTCCAATTTACTTTAGAAAGAAAGGCATTACTGACTATCATTGAACTAACTGAAAGCTTTTAGTGGTTTACTTTGTACTTGCAAGAAATACAAATAGGAGGCACTGGAATTTAAAAAGTTTTCCTACAATTTAGAGCCTTACAAAAATAGAGGGTATGTTAGGAAAGTTGATTTGTTTTATATTTTATAGGCTTAGGTGCTTAACTAATGCTAGAAATACAAATAGGTTAAGTGGTTAAAAAATCAGTGGGAATGTACCTGGAACTATGATTACATGGCAAACAAGCAGCTGCTCTGATGAATGGGTGATAGGTGTGGGAGGTAGCAGGTGTGGTGGAATACATTGGAATCTAGTTAAACTCTTGGGTTCATATCCTGGCATGGCTTGTTACATTGGGCAAATCAGTTGCCCTTTTGTACCTCAATATCCTTATCTTGAAAACAAGGGATTTGTACTAGATGAGTTTTATAGTACCTTCCAGTTCTTTAAAAAAAAAAAAAAATCTGGTAAGTAACAGCAACAACAACCAAAAAAGTTAAAAAGAAAATAAAATTTTAATTGTAATATTTTCAGTCACAGCAACATGTTAACTTAAGTTTGAAATACTGGAAATACTTGTGTTTTAAGGAAACATTGTACCACATTAATGTTTATTAATATAGTCATGAACTAAGTATCACACTAGACACAGATTCCTTGTTTTAAAGGAACAGTGCTTTTAAAGAATTGAAATAAGAATGGTGATATATGTACACATATTTTCTCAATATTTCTAAGCTGTCAAATGGAAGGATAAGTGAGTGTCATTATAACTGGATAAGACTAATATAGATAAGTAGACTTTCTGGAAAAGCAGAGAGAAGTCCCTGAAGGAGAATTAGGCCTGTACTACATTAATCTATTATACATAGCCAGAAAGAAGTGTTAAAAATAAGAAATGGAGTTAAGCCTTGGAGGTAATATGAAAATCTAATGGATGAAGAGATGTTAATGTTGTGGGGAAAGACTAAAGAGAAAGGTGCTGAAGGAGTAAATAAAACTAAGCTAAAAATACTGTTCAGAGGAGGGAAGTTGCAATAGGAGAGGCAATATGAAAGCAAGCAAGCCCAGGAATCCTTCCTAAGTTCTAGGCCAAACCATTACTAGCTGTACAGCCTTAGGCAAGTCATTTTTACCATTTCTGTAACTCAGGTTCCTCTTCTACAGTGGGAAGCTAATAAATTGTTCTACCTACCTCACAGGGATGTTGTGAGGATCAAAGGAACAGATGAGTGTAAAAACACTTTTCAATGGTTAAGGCACTATTATGTAACTAGTCGAGAACAAGACTCTGTAGTACATTAGTGCTGGTGTGTGTCAAGTCTGTGGCCTTACTGACTGTGTAAGAGACATTTTAAGGAGGGAGGAGGAAGAGAAAATGGCATTGCTAGTAAAAGTACAATGGTAGGATTAACTCTGCTTCCTAAAAGATAATGATGTAAATGAGGTGCTGGATATACCAACCCCTTGCCATCTTTGTTTTTCTGTTAAGTAATTTAATCCTGGTGTGGAAAATAAAAGTTTTGACTTGTATGTAGTTGTGGGTCAGTCCACTGTTTTCTCATGATATCCATGATCATTTGTCACCTTCATTCTCTGCTTTCTGCTAACTAGTATCCAGTGTCTCCTAAGGGTTACCTGTGTATCCTAAGGGTTACCTGTGTGTTCTGTCTTCACATGAGAGAACTTTGCATGGCAGTTGAGAAATAACTTTCCATTTCTAAAAGTTCTATAAATTTCATATAATAAATTCCTGGCAAATTATCTTCTCCAAGTGGTAGATCACCTACACAGAATAAATGATCTATTTATTCTCTTCTAAAGAAAATGGAACTGATAAGTGTCATGCTGAAATTACAGTATTGGTGCAAAACATTATTATGATGTAGATCCACTTCTTTTTTTCCCCCTACTCTTGAAATATTTGTCTGGGATGTAGTTTAAACATTGGGTTTATAAAAAGGGAAGAATGGAGGATTTAATGAGAAAAATGCCTGTCTTCGTATTGAAGGTCTAGAGGCCTGTCAGTTCTGACATTAATTAGCTTCATGACTTTGGTCAAGCCACTTAACTTGTTTTATATCAATCAGTGATTTTTACATGATAAAGAAGGAAATATGAGGAATTTGCAAGTGTTCCAGACCAAGTTCTAAGCTGAATTAGTCAATTTTAAAGTTTTTTGTCTTCCTCTTTATACAGTTAGGGTTCTCAGATGTTCACTAACCCTTTAGCAGTTATTGTTAGGTGCCATTAAGTCAATCTGGACTCATGGCGACTCCATGAGACTGAGTAGAACTACCCTGTAGGGTTTTCTTAACTGTAATTTTTACAGAATCAGATGGCCAGGCCTTTCTCCCTTAGAGCTGCTGGGTAAGTTTTAACCGTTAACCATTTAATTAGTAGCCAAGCACCTACCATTGTGCCGCCAGAGCTCCTTCAGCTATTAATTGTCACTATTAACCTTCAACTCCTCTTAGTAAAGATTTAAGGCTGGGCCCTAAATAGAATAGACCCAGCTCCTTGGAAGAAGTATTTCATGTAAAGGCATTAGTCTAGTTCATTTTGACTGGTAGATAAAGGTAAGCCAAAGATCAGAGAGTCTTATCCCTATTATAGAGGCAGTACTTTAATCATTTACAGTTTTACTGGGAGGCTGTGTGGTAAACTAGCCTCATTGAGAAGACCTGGGCCAAGTCCTAACTGCCCCTTACTAGCTTATAAGTCACAGGCTTTTCTGAACCTATTTAAAATAATATCTGCCAAACTAATTGCACTTAGGTGTGAAGATCAAGTGAGGCAATATATGTGAAAACATTTTGTAGGCAGCATAAATTAGTGTTACTGTTTTGAGCTACATAACACCTATTGTTTCAGTTTTTACATTACCATAATACATTTGTTTACTACCCACTTTGTATAGGACATTATAAATCTATCTATAGTACTCTGCACACTGGATTCACCCTCTTAAAACCTTTCCATGTACAACATTTATATTTTCAATTTTTTTAATCACAGATATTTTTGTTCTTAATAAATCACTCATGGGAAAAATCACCCCAAAATGTACACTGTTAATAGCAAAGTCAACAAGAAAGAGCTATTACTTTCAAATGTAATGATAAACATGTTAATAGAATTAATACAAATCATTTATTTAATCCTATCTTCCATATTTTATTGAACAACTTAATGTTTTTTGTTTATAGTTTCATGTTTATTCAGGATATTAAAAATAATCTTCTTTAAACCTTACATATCTGTAGTACTGATTTTAATACTCAGCTTTCTTTACTTTCTTTATGGACAGCTCTGATGATCCACAGGCTCAGAAATACATCGCAGAAAGTAAATGTTTAGTGAGTATGGTTCTACTATTATTTCCCTATTGCACAAACTAATTGCCAAGGTTATGACATACAACATTGCTTTGAAACTTTATGTTTTTATTAAAATGATTCCTTATTTAGCATAATTACAATAATTTCTTTTGTAGGTCATTGAGAAAAATGGGAAATTACGATATGAAATAGATACTGGAGAAGAAACAAAATTTGTTAACCCAGAAGATGTCGCCAGACTGATATTTAGTAAAATGAAAGGTACTGAGCCAAAGACATAGCAGTTAACTTTAATGATCTTTTAAAAGTTGACCTTAAGAAAAAAGCTAGAGGTATTTTTGAGTCTGGGGATAAGTGGAGAGATTCAGCACATTAGCAGGAAGGAGACCTAACCGCTAGACCTGGCTTTGCCACTGCCTGGCCATGTAACCTTAGGCAAGTAACTTCCCTAACTTTGTTTTTCTTAATAAGCAAAGTAAATGGATTGGTCCAAAGATAAACACTTTCACATACACAATACTTCATTATTAGTAATAGCAAACATAAATCTATGGGTGGATACATAGGTAGACAGGCTAAATGATCAGATAGACAACACACACACAAATACCCTTTATGAGACTAAATGGCCAACAATGATTTTAAAACAAAGATGAGGGGACAGGGAAGTGGAAGAACCAGAACAAATATGATGAGAATGTTCACAGATTGTGAAGAATGTCACTGAACAACTTGTGTAGAAATCATTGAATGGGAACCTAAACTACTGTATAAACTTTCCCCAAAAATGTAATAAAATACTACTTTTTTAAAAAAAGAGCCAGATTAGCATTTTCAGAACATTTTAAGATTTAGTGGTCAAGTAAGCTTGGTAAATAGTGAATCCAGTTGCCTTTGAGTCATTTCTGACTCTTGGCAACCACAGGGGGCAGAGTAGAACTGCACTCCATTGGGTTTTCATGGCTGTGACCTTTCAGAAACAGATCTCCAGGCCTTTCTTCCAATGTGCCTGTGGGTGGGTTTGACCTGCCAAGCTTTCAGTTAATAGTCCAACAGTCAACTGTTTGTGTATACTACCCAGTGACTCCTAGTGAATATTTTATTTCTGTCTTTAAGATTGATAGTGCACTCTTAAAAATAATTTTAGCAGATTTAGAGCTCTGGTGGTGCAGTAGTTTTAGTACCTGGCTGCTAACCAAAAGATCAGTGCTTTGAATATTAGCCAGTCATTGGGAGAAAGATGTGGCAGTCTGTTTCTGTAAAGATTATAGCTTTGGAAGGCCTAGGCACAGTTCTGCTTTGTCCTAAAGGGTTGCTATGAGTTGAAATCAACTCGATAGCAATGTGTTTGTTTTTGGGTTTTTTTTTTTTTGTTCTATCACTACTTGACAAACAAAGGTGCTGAGCTAAGCAATATTCTGTGGAATAATTTGTGAAATTCTGGAGTAGATGATTTATAAGGCTCACTTAAACTCTGGAATTTTGTTATGAACTTGGGATAAAAGGTAGCCCTTTTAATGTATTGAACTAATGATGTGTCTTCACATTGATGCATTAGAAGTTCACTCTCTATGGAACCTGTTTAAGAGATGGCTGAAACTTTTAAACCTAAGAGCCAGGCTCTTTGGAAAGTACCTGGTTCCATGTCCACAAGCTATCAACAAAACCACAAAAAGTGCTACATGATTAAAGAGAGCAAGAGAAGAAAACTGACAAGGTGGAACAATCGAGTGAATTGGAAGAATTATTGTAGTGAGAAAATCTCTGGCACAAATTAATAAATCTCAGAAAGTGTCACTTAACATTTTTTTATGTTCATCGAAGTTTATTTTTTTTTAAATACACAGAAACAGCACAATCTGCCTTGGGCTCAGATGCAAATGATGTAGTTATTACTGTTCCATTTGATTTTGGAGAAAAGCAAAAAAATGCTCTTGGGTAAGTATATAACACAGAGTTTCTCTTATTTGCTTAATTAAAAGAAATACAAAAATTATAAAGTAAAAGGTAAAATTGTATTTGGAAATATCTTGGGCAGTAAAATTATATTTGTAAATAACAGTATAGTAATGATCATATATCTTTTCCATTTTTTTTGAAGTACCAAAAGAACAGGAAATTAGATGTGGTGTACCTTAGCTGTTTTGACATCCTGGGTTAAGACATTTCCACTTACTGTGTTAAGTTGATGCTTACGAATCATTTTGCCTAAATTGCATATAATTAAAGGTTTATGTGGGATTATTTAAGAATATGCAGTTTCAGAAAATATTTGCAGTTCTCTACCTTAGATCTTAACAGCAACAACAACAACAAAATTACAGGTCATTTATAGGTCATTATGCAAATATAATTGCAGAGCATGAATGCCTTTGTTTTACTGGCTAGAATTCCATTCAGGGCTTTGGCAAGCATCAAAGTTGCTTCTGAGGCAGAGAATTGACTGATTTACTTTTGATAACTGTACCCTAGATTAAAGAAATTGGAATCTAAAATTATAAATTTGTCTTAATCTCTTTTTTATTGTTTGTAAGCATGGGCATTTTTAAGAGATTTTGTCTTCTTATTCAGTATAAGTACATATTTTCTTTGTCAAGAAAATAGGTTCTAAACATATTGTTTTAAACAAGAATTGAATGACCTATTCACAGATAGTTATCTCTATTTCTTGGATTCTATTATCTTGCTTCTAAAGATCACTGCACTTCATGTTCTGTTTATGAAGTTTTAATTGCTATTACGTAAAATCTTTAGCAGATCATTGCTAAAAATGTGGAATTGAACATGTGATATTAAATTCATTGAAAGAAAACTGTTCACAGGGAAGCAGCTAGAGCTGCTGGATTTAATGTTTTGCGACTAATTCATGAACCATCTGCAGCTCTCCTTGCTTATGGAATTGGACAAGATGCCCCCACAGAAAAAAGGTAAACACCATACTGACAGAAGTATTTCAGTGCAGAAACATTTTAGATTGTAGTAATTATGTACATAAGGATTGTTATATAATGCAATAGTTCCCAACCTATATGGTTGCAAAGGCATCAAAACTCACTTAGATTTTTTCAAATAAATGAGAAAAAAGAGAAAACACAGAAAAGAAATCACAGGATGAGTTTTTCTGTCTTTCTCTCATTGCCCTCATTTTGTACCTTTATTGGGGAAGATTTGAAAATTATAGACACTGCCAAGGTGTAATTCAGGCTCTGGTGACATAGTGCCTAAGGCATATGACTGCTAATCATAACCAGAAGGTTGGTGGTTCAAACCTACCAGCCACTCCACAGAAGGAAAATGTGGCAGTCTACTTCCATAAAGATTAGCTGCCTCAGAAACCCAGTGGGGGTCACTATGCGTCAGACTGACTCAATGACAGTGAGATTTCAAGCTAGGACATAGTTAATTTTACTACCAACTTCAATTATTAGACATGTTTAGAAACAGTAGGTACTTTGATATAAATTTGACTTGGCAGGAGATAGGAGAAATCCAGAATAGGGACTTCGTACTTCTTTTGATGGTGAAATAGTAAGAATTGTTACTATTAGCTACCTTTTAGTCAGCCCGACTCATAGTGATGTCATGCACAATGGGATTGGTCTGTTATGATCTGTACGGTTTTCACTGACTGATTATTTTTTTTTGGGGGGAAAGTATATCACCAGGCCTTTCTTCCTAGCCTTTTTTGGTCTAGAAGCTCTGCTGAAATCTGTTCAGTATCATAGCAACACATCAGTCTCCACTGACAGCTGAGTGGAGGCTGTGCTTAAAGTTGCATTGGTTAGGAGTCATACCTGGATCCCCTGCATCTTCCTGGATCTTTCTGGCTGGGAAGGCGAGAATTTTACCACTGAACCATTTTACCTCTAATTTAGTTAAAATATGTTTTAACAGACCTTACGCATTGTGCAACTTGAAGAAAATTAATTCAGGTATTGTGTTAAATTTCTCTAATTGTTTCATCTCATTCATATTTCACAGTTAAAGAAATATGTATAAATCACTAGGAAATTATTTTAGGTGAACTACATAATGTAGAGTATCAGAAGTTGTGAATTTTTCATATATAAGACATTAGGAATTAACTCTTAGTTTTACATATATATTATTACAATAGTAACTTGCATAATAAGGAGCTCTGGTGGTATAGTGTCTAACCAGAAAGTTGGCAGTTCAAACCCACTAGCCACTCCGCAGAAGGAAGACTGGGCAATCTACTTCTGTAAAGATTTACCTCCTTGGAAACCCAAAGGGGGTTGCTGCAAGTCAGAATTGACTTGATGGCAGTGAGTTTGGTTTTTTTTAACTTGCATAATAGAATGATACTAATACATAAAATTTTTATAATCATTTATAATTCACTGTAATTACAAATACCATCTTGATTTACTTTGAAATTTTTATGTTTTGAACTCCAGTTACTCAAGAATACAGCTTTACCATCATGACTAAGTAAAAAAAAAAAAAAAAAAACACTTGGGATTTGGAATTAGAAGATCTGGGTTCTAGGCTTGATTGATCACTAAGTAACTTAGATATCTTAGTTACTCATCTGAGATTTTCAGTTTCCTTATTTATAACTTGAAGGGATTAAACTAAATGATTTCTAATGTCCAGTCTAGCTTTAAAATGTAATTCTCTGGTAATTTACTCTTTTTCTTTGGAAGCAATATTTTGGTGTTTAAGCTCGGAGGAACATCCTTATCTGTCAGTGTCATGGAAGTGAACAGCGGAATATATCGTGTTCTTTCAACAAACACTGATGATAACATAGGTGGAGCACAGTTCACGGAAACCTTAGCACAATATCTAGCTTCTGAGTTTCAAAGGTGGGCATTAATGGACTAGATAATATGTTTTGATAGATGTTACTCTTCAAGCTCTATTATTTTTTTCTTAATTTATTTTAAATAACTTTGCTTCAAAGGAAGAAGTATATTTTTCATTGCTTACAACCTGGATATGTTCATGTCCAGAGTTACAGTGTTCTATCCAGGTGATAGCAAGGATGCAGGAGCCATGCTGCCTAACAACACTGTACTTGTATTTTTCATTCATAATAGGGGACTGCCAGTCAATGAACTGTGAGAGCTTGGAGCTCAAGCATGTTTTTTTAATTCTTCATGTGTTGTTCTTTTATGTGGATAAAGGAGGCTGTAGGCATTAAGGCCTCACTGCCTGCTAAACAGGTTTTTTTAAAAAAATTAGATCTCATAAAGATTGCCTTATGTTATCTTCACATTCCAATGAATTAGTGTCTCTGGGGTATTTAATTACTGATCTACTAATCTATGTTTAGATTAGTAGATTAAAGATAATTCAGTGGAGTAAAGATTAGTAGATTAAAGTAAATTAAAGATAATTATTACTGGATAAGTATTCCATTCAAAATTCTAATCCTGTTTGGATTTACCAAGAGTCAAATACATAAAGGTTGTATTTTGAGCACTGCTGCTCAAAAAGGAAAAAAAAAAAAGCACTAAACATGTAGCTGAAAACAAAATGTTTCCACCAGTTTGGATGTACTGGATTGGTATTAAAAAAAGAAAAACTTGAAAAACTGGTAATTTCTCATTTGTTAAATAAAGACCTATACTATTTTTATTACAAGGTGTTGCTTAAATAAAGGAATTGATTGTACTCAGGAAGTTCATATTGGAGATAGAGGAACTATAAAACTATAATTTTACATATTTTGTAGATGTCAAATTTCTTTGAAGAAGCATTTTTAAGTTTTTTTTTTTTTTGCTGGACAGATAGATAATTTTATACCATTAACAGTAGAATATGCTGTGATTATATGTGAGATATGAGTCTTTGACCCAGTTAACATAAATATCCTTAATCTCTATTTGTCTCACCTGCAAAAAGCTGACATCTACTCTACTTACCTAAAAGGACAGTCTATCATTATGGTTTTATAGTGCAGCAATTCAAAGTATTAAGTAAATTGATTCATTTTTCTTAAAAGAATCCTGAGAATTGCAGAGAATTTTCTTATAGAATTGTAAAGGGATTAGAACCCAGACACTGAAATCTGATATGTAATACTGGCTCATGAATTTACCATTGCCCTAATAGGGATTATCTGGATTTTAGATATAGTAAATTTTTTATTCTTTTTCTTGTAAAAATATTACCTTGAAGTCTTATGTTTTTCATTTAGATCCTTCAAACATGATGTGAGAGGAAATGCTCGAGCTATGATGAAACTGATGAACAGTGCTGAAGTTGCAAAACATTCTTTGTCAACTCTGGGAAGTGCCAATTGTTTCCTTGACTCATTATATGGAGGTCAAGATTTTGATTGCAATGTGTCCAGGTAAATATTGAAGTTAAAAAAAAAAAATTTTCAAGAGTATTCATATTTAGGTCTAGTTTTCTCATGTTTTTTTTTTGTTGTTGTTGTTCATTTTTTTGAGATTTACTAAGCCATCTATAAAAGAGGTGCTTTCCTGTCTACTCTTGTGGCCCAATTTTTGTCAGACTAAATAGCTGTTCCTTAAGTAATTATTTTGCCAGCCCTATTGTTTTATAGGTACAAAGAGTACAAAGTGTGTAAAAAAGGCATCCTAGATTTTTTTTAAAGAAAGATGAGATGAGATTTTCAAATACCTCTTATTAAATTGTAGTCCCATGTATATAATTCCTAATTCAAGCTTCACTTTGATGTGGGGCTTGTACATATTTCAGTGGCTGTGTATTAACTTAATAGTTATTTAAAACTGTTAAAACTAAGTATTTTCAGTACTTTATGTGTTAACTCACTGAATCTTCGTAACAACCCTGTAAGGTAGGTACTATTATTACTATTATTTTAAGCATGAGGAAGCTGAAATATGGAGAAGTTTCATTAGTTGCCCAAGGTCACACAGCTAGTAAGTGGTAGCCCCTGGGATTCAAACCCAGGCAGCTTGACTCCCAAGATCATCTTCCTTAACCATTACACTATACTGAAGATTTACATCTGTCTTTCTTGTTTGTTAGTACAGTGCGTGAGGCATTTGACTGCTCACCAGAAGGTTGGCAGTTCAAATCCATCAGCCACTTCATGGAAGGAAGATGGGGCAGTCTACTTCTGTAAAGATTCACCACCTCAGAAACCCAGTGGGGTTTGTTATCAGTCAGAATTGACTCAATGGCAGTGAGTTTTTTTGGTTTTGGTTGGTTGTTCAGTCATCCACATTTTTTTTTTTTTTTTCTTTTATGACATTTAGTAAAAACAAATTTAATGT
>NW_006922068.1:1197178-1200758 GCF_000298275.1 Orycteropus afer afer
AATTGACTCAATGGCAGTGAGTTTTTTTGGTTTTTTTTTTTTTTTTAGTCATCCACATTTTAAATTTTAATTGCTTTTATGACATTTAGTAAAAACAAATTTAATGTACATAAAATTATTTTTAATATCCATATATTTTACATAATCCAGAACGTTAGTTTCATGATTGCACTTTTACCCAGAAAGTCCAAAAGGTAGACTTTCCCTGTCTATGTGTTGCATATTATTAACAATAACCACTACCATTAGTTAAAGCAGTTGCTATTGAGTCAATTCCGACTCATGGTAACCCCATGTGTTTGCACAGAACTGCATTCTCTAGGGTTTTTGGAAGTAGATCTCCAGATTTCACCATTTACACCTTCATTAGTTAACACTATTTAAACCTCCTAACACCATAACAGGTAACTTAGAAAACAGTAAAATTTTTCCTAAGTAGAGTATTTTTTTAGAATTTTACTGAGTACTTGGTTCAATTCTTTTTTTCCTCTGACCCCTATAGTTTAGCTTTCTCACTTTCCCTGGGCTTTCCTGAAGAGTCTAGAATAGCCTGTAGCCACATGTGGCTATTTAAATTAATTAAAAATAAAACAACATTAAAAATTCAGATCCTTAGTAGTGTTAGCTATAGTTCATATGCTAGTGGCTTATAGAAAGTTTTGTTGAACAGCACTGATCTAGATCTTTTAAGAATCATTTAAAGCTGTAACCCAAAAGATGGAAAAGGTGCTACATTGAAATCTCTTCATAGGCAAATTATCTTTCTTTCTTTCTTTTCTATTTCCAGAATTCCTAACTTAAAGTTTGTAACCAAATACTTAATACATGTTTGCTTATTAATATCAGTAATTAAGAAGGAAAGAGAACTTTATTATTTTTCACTAAGGAAGTTTTGCCTTTATCACAAAGATTTCTATCATAAAGTATGTTTTAATATCTATATTGTTGTTGTTAGGTGCTGTTGAGTCAGACCCAACTCCTAGTGACCCCTCCTTAGGCACTATACTACCAGAGCTCCTTTTAATATCTATAGATAAAAAAAATGAAACTCACTGCCATTGAGTCGATTCGACTCATAGCAACCCTTCCTTGGGTTTCCGAGGTGGTATCTATATAGAAGTAGATTGCCCAGTCTTCTTTTCAAGGAGTAGCTGGTGGGTTTGAACTGCCAGCCTTCTGGTTAGCAGTCAAATGCCTTAAGCACTGTTCCACCAGAGTTCCTGCAATACCTATAGATAGCACAGATAAAGTTAGACTTCACTCTTATGCATCTAAGAAGTTCAGTATAAAATTAGGGAGTATATTTTGTTATAAACATAGATCTTACAATTATAGAACATAGATCTTAAAATTACATTCTAGCATATAAGTTGCTCGGGCAGTACAAAAGCACTAAACTTAAGTATATCATTGTCTTAGAGTATAGAAAGAAATAATTAGATAAATTTTAAAATAGCAAAAATGTCTAAATTTTATAGGATCAATTGATTTATTGGGCATTATTCTTAGGTTATTTTGAAGCTTATAAGCTTCTACCTAAATTGGTATTAAATATCTTCATACATTTGTATATGAATGAGTTAGAGTCCCCCTCCCTCCATTCAATGGCATTGCTAGTTCTTGACTATAAACTCATTCTTCAGAAACATTAGGTTTTGGTGTTATTCTTCACAAGAAAAAGATGTCTTATTTGATTGTACTAAGCCTTTTTTCTTTTTCTTTGGGTGTGTGTGTATGTGTGTGTGTGTACAGAGCCAGATTTGAACTCCTCTGTTCTCCACTTTTTAATAAATGTATAGAAGCTATCAGAGAACTCTTAGAACAAAGTGGATTTACAGCAGATGATATCAACAAGGTAATATATATATATACACTTTCATATATATTTTTAAATGATATTTTTATTGAGTTTTTGGTAGAAGTTTACACAGCAAGATAGGTTCCCATTTGGCAATTTCCATATAATGTTCAGTGACATTAGTTACATTTAACACAGTGTGTCAATATTTTTAATTGTGTTCTATTTGTTCCCTTTCTAGTACTCTATAATTTCCCTGTCTTGATTCTTCTTATCTTTATTTTTAAGAAATTATTCACCTTTTGGTTTCATACTGATGGTTTTTAAGAAGGGCACTGATCTCATGGGTAATACACTTTATTTTATGTGCCACTTGGCTATTTCATTAAAATGTTACCTTAGGATAGCTTCGGTTCTAGGTATAAAGAGTATCTCAGGGCGATAGTCTCTGGGTACTTTGTTCTCTGCTGTTCCACTGTGTCTGGTTCTCCATATTTTTCTCCCATTCTACCCAGGACCAACTATTGTGGCCCTGGAAATACTTTTATATTTTACTTACTTATTTTAGAAGTATTATCAGATTTGTAATTTAGGAAATAGCCCCTTGGTATTGGAAGACTATTTTGATGCATTTTCTAAGCTTGTTTTAATCAGTAAAGAAATTTGATTAAATTTTGATTAATGAGTACTAAATGCATAGGCAATACATATATATTCAGTTTTTTAGCAAAATAGAATTAATTGCTTTCCAGTCTCTTTCTCTATATGTGACCAAAGACTAATAGATAATTGAATGCTTATTATGTACCAGGCACTGTTTCTAAATGTTTTGCATGTATTAACTCACTCAGTATCCACCATAATTCTGTGAAATAGTCACTATTATTTATCTCCATGTATAACTGAAGCTCTACTGGCACAGTGGTTAAGTGTTCAGCTGCAGTTCAACCCACCAGCCACACCATAGGAAGAAAATGTGGCAGTCAGCTTGTGAATCCTGCTGAGCAGTTCTACTCTGTGCTGTAGGGTCACTATCAGTCACAACTGAGTGAATAGGTTTGTAGGTGAAGACACCAAGGTGCAGAAGAATTAAGTAACTTCCTGAGGAATACATGGTTAGTAAGTGGTACAGCCAGAATTTAACCCAGTCTAGTTACAGTCTGTTTTTAAACAATCTACCATACCATTTCTCTCTGCTTGCTTAAGAAAGTAGCTTTAGACTGTCATAACCATTCCAGTTGTTTAATTTTTCCTTTTTCTTTCTCCAGGATTACATCTATTCATTGAACAAACTTTTTTATAAACTTAAGGATTATATAATATTTTTCTTTTGCATTGTTAAAGTAATTAAATTAGTCTTCATAGAAGAAAATTCAGAAAAATATCAAAAGGCAACCAGTGTTATATTTTGGAATATTTCTAACTAGTCTGATTTGTATGTATAGGTTTGTTTTCTAGCTATAGTATTTTTTTTATAATAGTGTTAATTTTATATATACAATTGTGCATTTTACTTTTTGTATAACCCCTTCCTTTTTCTATATTATCACATAGCCTTCACCACAATTTCAAGTAGATTGTTCATATCTGTTCTGGTTACCTAGTGCCGCTCTGACAAGAATATACCACAAATGTGATGGCTTGAGCCAACAGGAGTTTTTTCTTACAATTTGGAGGCTTTAAGTCCAAGTTCAAAGTGCCAGGCTCTAGGGGCTGGGTGAAAGCCCCTCAACCTTGGGGTCCAGCTCCACCTCCTGCTCCCGGCCCACTGGAGCCAGAGGC
>NW_006922068.1:1200913-1262662 GCF_000298275.1 Orycteropus afer afer
GTGCCATAGGCTAGAGACCATTCTCAAAGCTTCTCCTTATATACAGGAAGCAGACCACATCCCAAAGGCAGCTACTCAGCTGCTTGTGCTAGATCCACCATGGAGTTGATTACCAGTCTCATTATGGGGAATAACTACCACCAGCTGCCCAGTCACTCAACCAGGCCCAGCCAAGTTGACACACAAACATAACTACCACAGTATCTTAGAAAATGAAAGGCACCAGAGATGATTTTACTGGTGATAATTTATACTGAGGTTGTTTGGTATATGCCCCTATAATAAGCTTTTACTGTATTTAGGATTATTCTTAGGATAGATTCCCATAGTAAAATTACTGGGTCAAAGAGTATGAATTAAGACTATATTTTATCTTTTTACTTTCCAAGTAATATATAAGAATATGTGCTTTTCAGCAATAAATAAGAATATACCTTTTACTATAACCTTGTTGTTGACACTGAGTTTTATCATTTAAAGGTCATTTTTCAATTAAATAGTTAAAAAAAAAAAGATAGCTCATCTTCATTTTATATTTCTTTGGTTACTAGATTATTTTTTAATGTTTGTTTCCTGTATATATTAATTTCATATTCTTTGTTTAATTTTCTAAATCCTAGTGTTTGTAACAAATTGTATCTGTGTAAATGCTTTATAGATAATTGATATTAACTGTTACCTGCTGCAGCCTTTTATTATTGTTGTGATTTGGGTGAAAGTTTACAGGGCAAGTTGGTTTTTCATTCAACAATTCATACACATTTTGTTTGGTAACATTGATTGCAATCCCTACAGTGTAACAGCCCTCTTCTACTTCCTACTTGTTTACCATCTCCCTTCATCTTTCTTTCCTATCCTTTTCTGCATTCTGACTTTATCCCTAGGCAAACGCTGCCCATTTGTTCTCATATGGTTGATTATTAAAATGAATGCATATCTCCCTGGTGTTAGATTCACTGTCTAGGCCTATCTTTTGAGGTGGGAAGGTGAATGGGACTCCACCCATAAATATAAATAGGTTGGACAGAGGATATCTCTGCCAATGTTATATGTGCTGCAGATATATCCATGAAGAGTATACAAAGTGCAAAACCCAAAAACCAAACCCACTGCCGTCAAGTCAATTCCAACTCATAGTGAACCCCATTGGGTTTCCAAAGCAGTAAATCTTTAATGGAAGTAGATTGCCTAGTCTTGTTTCTGTGGAGTGGCTGGTGGGTTTGAACCACCACCCTTCTGGTTACCAGTCAGATGCCTTAGGTACTGTACTACCAGAGCTACTTACAAGGGGCAAAGTTATGAAAACTTCTCAGCTATAACCAAACATCTTGAGGAAATGAGTCGCTGAGTATAGAGGCTTAGGACCATAGTCTCAAGGGATACAAGTTGGCATAACAGCCCACAAAGACAATGTTCTACATCCTACTTTGTGAATAACGATGGGTCTTAAAAGCTTGTGAGCAGCCATCTGAGATCCAACTATTGGTCTCTCCTCCTTCAGAGCAAAGAAAATCAAAGCTGCAAGGAAACATTTAGTCCAAAGGACTAATAAACTGATTAACCAGCCTTCATGTCCCTGGCACTAGAATAACTAGATGGTACCCAGCTACCTCTGCTAACCATTCTGAAAGGGATCACAATAGGAAGTCCAGGAAGCATGGGAGAAAAATGTGGAACAAAACTCAAAATCATAAAATAAGACCACTCATACTGGTCTGGTGGAGATTGGTGGAACCCTGAGAATAATGGCCTTTAGATACCCTTTAGGCCTGAACTGAATTCACTCCCATGGCTTAACTTTTAGCCAAATGATAGGACTGTAATACAGTCATCTTTTAATTAAAACTGTTTAATTTTAGTCCTATTAGGTAGGAAAGTATTTGACATACAGACGTTTTACTTATTTATCTACTTAAATCCATTGGTTTGTTCTTCTGATTTCTTCTTCTGTTTCTAAGTTTATGAATCCTATCTTTGTTCACATATATGACATATATGTAATACTATTTTAATTTAATGATAGTTTGAAGATATTTTACTATATAATGGAAATCCCTTTTTTTCCCCTGCAATTCAGTTCGATAAATATTTTTTGAACACTTACAATGTACCAGGCATTGTACTATGTTTTTGGGAGTTTATCATTGTTAGTTCCTGTTGAGTCAATTCTGACTTGTGGTGATCCATGTGGGCAGAGTAGAACTGCTCCATAGAGTTTTGAAGGCTGTGACCTTTCAGAAACAGATCACCGGGCCTATCTTTTTAGGCATCTCTCGGTGGGTTTAAACTACCAACCTTTTGGCTAGTAATTGATTACTTAAGCATTTGTGCCACCCAGGGGCTTGCTTGGGCATTAGAGGGTAGATTATAAAGAATAAGGCCTGTAGTACAGTAGTAATAAGGTGGTGATGGAAAGTGAAAGTGAATAGGCTTGAAAACAGACCTTCCTGAATCAGAAGCCTCATAATGTTAATAGTTCTAGACTAGCAAATCACTTAATTTCTTGAGCCTTACTTTTCTCATAAGAGGATGATAATACCTTATTTAGTAAGCATTATAACTGACTCTATAGAGTTTTTATGAGACTTAAGTGAAATATATGGTGTAGTGTGTGGCATATTGTAGGTGATCAATTAATATAAGCTCCATTTTTCCTTAACTGATCATAGAGCCCTGGCATTTTGATATCACGAGTAGTAGGTGTAGTTGTTGTTATTGTTAGCTGCCATCAAGTCACAAAAGTAGTAAAACTCCCAATTGTTTGAATTGAGGTTGAATACATTCTTAGTTGTTACAGATTCACTCTCCAGATAATCCTGAGATAGAGGCTGTCAGGTGCTTATAAAATGAATTTAATACCTTTTTTTTTTTTTTTTTTTTAATCTTCTTTGTTCCATATTTTTCTCCCACTCTATCCAGAATCTCCAATTTTATCCAGAATCTCCAATTTTTTTTTTTTTTTTTAATTTCAAGTGTTGTGGATTAGTGTGTAATGCTAATCTCTGTAAAGATTTCTCAAATTTTTAACATCTAACTTTGCATATTGTTCTTATAATAATTTTTTATTTTATCTACCTTTTTGATACTAAATCTAGACATTTAAAGAAGTTTAAATTAAAACTGGGCAGTTTTTCTCTTAGTTTTTCTGTTTTTCCTTGTCTAGGTTTGGCAGATACTTGTTTTTATTGCTTGTTCCAACTGCTGCCACCACTCCCCCAAAAACATTTCTTAGATTTTATTCAAGTCCTGTTTCTCCTTTCTAATTGGCTTCTTTCTGATTTTGCCTTTTTTTTTCCCAGACTTTCCAGGACACTTTTATTATTTTTCTAAATTCTTAAATTTACATAGGTAGCTTACATGTAATCTAATAAAGGAAATCATCAATGAGCATTTCTTATTTCACAGTCTTTTTATAAATGTTCTGAAAGCTCAATGTAACAGGGACACATTTATTTCATTTACATTTTTCCCTAAAGTAAACTTGACTACAATTTTATCTCCTTAATAGTTTTGCTTTTATACCACAAGCTTTGATAAAGTGTGCTTGCGGACTTTTGGTAAGATGGCGGAATAGGCATACAAGCTACACAAATCCTCTTCAACAAAGAAAAGAGAAACCAATTGACACAGATACACAAGATAATACTTGGAGCCCTGAGGTTTGAAAGGAAGGATACAGAAATGGATTAAACACCAACTAGTAGAAGAACCTGAATGAAAACAGTGAATAAGGAGACCAACAGAGCTGTGGACTATCAGCTGTCCTGAAGGCACAGACAGCCTGAATATTTCCACGTGGTGTTAGGACCTGAGAATTAACCTAAAAATTGGCCCTGCTTGCCAAGGGCTGCATGGATGACTGTACCGGTGGCTGATGACTAAAAAGGGAAACAGCAAAGAAGGAGACAAACTGAACTGTGGACTTTTGGTTCTCTGGAGGGTGCATTATTTTGAATGTTTTTAAGTGGTGGCCGTTTTGGATGTTTAAAGTGACAGCATTCTTGTTCAGATTCCAGAGATCTAAGAATAAGCTTTGCTTGCCAAAGATAGCACAGACATATGGGATGCTGGCAACTGGAAAGGAGACAGGTAGTGAGTGCATAAGTGGTGCCAACTAGCGAATAGAGGAGCACAGTAAGCACACCTTGCTTACTGCTTACTCAGATGCATCCAAACAAAAACAAAACTAAAATCTTGGACAGATCACTCCAACATACCAATTAAATATAAACACAAAAATGTCACACTGTGTTGGAGACAACAGACCATCACAGTCCACACAAAGCAACAAGATAAAGTAGGAGAAACAAGAGACCAGGATACAGATGGTGAGGAAGTGAAGAAAATTGCAAGATATAACAGACTCTTCTAAACTTGGGAAGAAAATTATAAATCACAGGGTAACATAAAAAAAAAAAGTAAAACTTCACATCAAAATAAAAAAGAGAACAAGCATAAATTGTGCCCTCATTTTTTTTTACCTTCAGAATAATAATGTAGTACTTCATAATTTTTGCTTTGTTGTTCAGCTTCATGATTTTTCATTCCCAAGTAGTTAAGTCGTTTGACTTTTTTCATTGTTTTGTTTTATGACATATGGCTAGCAATATATTTGAAAAGCCCTTAGTAAGACTATTTACCCATGCTTGAAATAGGTATTTTCTGTTAAAATTTAAGTTTACAAATAAAATCTCATGATCCAGACTAGATATTTACAAAATGTATTTAACACTTGCTGGTTACTATATTAATCTCACTTACTGCCGTCAAGTCAGATCCGACTTATAGAGACCCCACCTTGGGTTTCCGAGGTAGTATCACTATGGAAGTAGATTGCCCAACCTCTTTTCAAGGAGTGGCTGGTGGGTTTGAACCGCCAGGCTTCTGGTTAGTAGTCACATGCCTTAGGCACTATGCCACCAGAGCTAGTAACACATTATTTGACTTTTTACCCCTTTAAATGAAAATATTTCAAAGCAAAGATTTTCCAGAGTTTTCTTTTGCACAGTACATTTGTTGTTTATTGATAAAGCTTTCTGGTGTTGAATCTAAGAAATTTGAAAAAATATACTTTTGCTGTCATGAAACTTACCTGAAATCAATCCTCATGCCTTTACCTGAAGATTAATATGGTATCCCTCATCATTACATATCTAATGTTAAGAGGTTTAATTTTTATCAGTTGGTCCTTGTCCCTGACACATTAAGCTTTCAGAACATTTATAAGAAAAATTATGAAATAAGCAGTACTTATTGATGATGTCCTTTATTAGACAACATGTAGGCTACCTTTGTAACTATTCTATGTTCTGAATACCCATAGAGTCATAAATGCTAAATGGATGGTTTGATGAGGAATTGAAGAAATATTATATGTAGTTCTTTAGGGACAGCTGTTTTATAATTGATCATGTGGTACTAGGAGCTTAAAATGTAGTTTTGAAAAGCATCTGTTTTTCCTCAAAATTATTATTCTTCCATGTTCAGAGCACAGGTCTATGGGATAGTTTTAGAATGACTGACAAAAATGCTGTAAGACATATTTAAATATTTCATTTAGAAATGTTGAAACAGTACAAAATATGAATAATTTCCTAGTCAGCTGACTATGTGGGGTTCAGCTTTATTTGCACAGTATTAATCGAGAACTACATATACAACTACAAGATCGACTACTGGTCGATCTTCATCATTTCAGGAGGTGGCATATGATCTAGAACCATGGGTACTGAAGGAGAAGTTGAAGCTGCAATGAATTGGCAAAGAACAAGGCTCCAGGAATTGATGGAATACCCATTGAGATATTTCAACAAATGGATGCCACACTGGAGACACTCACTCGGTT
Source organism: Orycteropus afer afer (assembly GCF_000298275.1). Classification (NCBI taxonomy): domain Eukaryota; kingdom Metazoa; phylum Chordata; class Mammalia; order Tubulidentata; family Orycteropodidae; genus Orycteropus; species Orycteropus afer. Next base: position 1,206,759 of record NW_006922068.1, read on the forward strand.
ATGCCAAGAGATTTGGAAGACAGCTACCTGGCCAACTGACTGGAAGAGATCCATATTTGTACCCATTCCAAAGAAAGGTGATCCCACAGAATGTGGAAATTATTGAACAATATCATTAGTATCACATGCAAGTAAGATCTTACTGAAAATAATTCAAAAACAGTTGCAGCAGTATATTGACAGAGAACCTCCCAAGGTGCAGGCTGGATTCAGAAGAGGATGTGGAACAAGGGATATCATAGCTGCTGTCAGATGGATCTTGGCTCAAGGCAAAGAATACCAGAAAGATGTTTACTTGTGTTTTATTGACTATGCAAAGGCATTTGATTGTGTGGATCATGACAAATTATGGATAACATTGAGAAGAATGGGAATTCCCGAACACTTGATTGTACTCGTGAGGAACCTGCACCTTGACCAGGAGGCTGTCGTTCAGACGGAACAAGGGGACACTGCATGGTTTAAAATCAGGAAGGGAGTGCATCAGGGTTGTGTCCTTTCCCCATACTTATTCAATCTATATGCTGAGCAAATAATCTGAGAAACTGGACTATATGAAGAAAAACATGGCTTCAGGATTGGAGAAAGAATCATTAACAACCTGAGATATGCTGATGATAAAACTTTGCTTGCTGAAAACGAGGATGGCTTGAGGCACTTAACTGGTGAAGATTAAGGAACACAGTCTGCAGTATGGATTACATCTAAATATAAAGAAGACAAAAATCTTAACAACTGGACCAATAAGCAGCGTCATGATAAATGGAGAAAAGATTGAGGTTGTCAAAGAATTCACACTGGTTCTACAATCGAGGCCAATGGAAGCAGCAGTCAGGACATTAGACAATGTGTAGCATTGGGTAGGTCGGCTGCAAAGGAACTCTTAAGTGCTAAGGAGCAAGGATGTCTCCTTGAGGACTAAGGTGCGCCTGACAGAAGCCATGATATTTCCGATCTTCTTGTATGCATGTGAGAGCTGGACAATGAATAAGGAAGACTGAAGAAGAGTTGATGCTTTTGCATTGTGGTGCTGGCGAAGAGTGCTGAAGGTACCATGGACTGCCAAAAGAACTAACAGATCTGTCCTGGAGGAAGTGCAGCCGAGATGCTCCTTGGAAGCAAGGATGGCCAGACTTTGTCTCACCTACTTTGGTCATGTTGTCAGAGGGGACCATTCCCTGGAGAAGGATATCATGCTTGGCAAGGTGGAGGGTTGACCAAGGAGATGGATTGACATGGTGGCTGCAACAATGGGCTCAAGTATAACAGGGATCATGGAGCTGGCACGGGATCGGGCGGTGTTTCGTTCTGCTGTGCATTGGGTCGCTATGAGTTGGAAACAACTCAACGGCAACTAACAACAACAACATATATGATGCTGTACTGTATTCTAATATATGGTGAGATTTTCTTGTTTTAAATAAAGGACTAATGTCAAAATAACATTAAAATCTAGGGCATTTTTGTATTTTACCTACAAAAGCAAGATAGCTTGGTCTGTTGCACTTTACTTTTAAGAAATAATTGTTTTCCTAAAAATTTCAAAATTATTTTTATTTTGTAGGTTGTCCTTTGTGGAGGGTCTTCTCGAATCCCAAGGCTACAGCAGCTGATTAAAGACCTTTTTCCAGCTGTCGAGCTTCTAACTTCTATGCCTCCTGATGAGGTTATCCCTATTGGTGCAGCAATAGAAGCAGGAATTCTTATTGGAAAAGAAAACTTTTTAGTAGAAGACACTCTTGTGATAGAGTGTTCAGCCAAAGATATTTTAATTAAGGTATGTTTACCTTTTCTATACTTCTCCATAAAAATACTATAAATTAATTACCATAAATTTTCATGTATACCACCATGTTTTTACCTTAAATTTTGGTATTCTTATTAAAATTTAAAGTTTAGATTTATAATTTCACTTTTAATGAGTTTCTCATTTTCTTTTACTTAATATTTATCTAGCATGTTAATTTCTTAATAAAATGCAAACTGATCATTTTAATCATATGCTTCTAATATAGATAAAAATATATTTTTAAATAAAGTGGGTTGGGATTAGGTATCACTTCTGTTTTCTTCTCTTTGCCTATCTGTAGTTCCTGGATTATCACTGAGGTCTATATATTAAATATTTAATTTAAAAATATTTTCATTTATAGTAGGGGTGACTTTTTTTTCCCAATTATAAAGGCCAAAGGATATGTATATTATTTTCCTGCTTATTAGGGAGTGGATGAATCAGGAGCCAACAGATTCACAGTACTATTTCCATCAGGAACTCCTTTGCCAGCTCGCAGACAGCACACATTACAAGCGCCTGGAAGTATATCTTCAGTATGCCTTGAACTGTATGAGTCGGAGGGGAAAAATTCTGCAAAAGAGGAAAACAAATTTGCCCAGGTGAATACACAAAGTTAGATTATGTGTTAGTCACATGGAACTGTTTAACTTTTCTTTCAGGATTAGATTCAATTTAATACATCAATTGCTACAAAATGTATCTAAACATCTAACTGATACATTTTTACAAATGTATTACTTCTTGTTTGAAAGAGGGAAGAAACAGGCCATTTTAATTTGAAGGAGTTATAGAAAAATAAAAACAGAACACAATTTGTATTTTGTTTCATTCTTTGTGCTCTTGACCCTCTTGATGTTTGAGAACAAGGTATGTAGAAGGGGAAAATAACATTTTCTGTTGTTTGCTAAATACCAGGTGCTGTACTAAGCAATATCAAAGCATATATCATAAGCATAATATCAAACTGTTGTGAGATAAACCTTATTATCCCCATTTTATAGATGATTAAGAAACTGAGACAAAGTAGTAAATACCTTGTTATTTCCTTGGTAGAGGTAGGATTTATGCTCTTTGTATTTTACCATGTTGCTTCTGATACAAGATAAGTTAATATTCCCCTTCAGAATCCCCTGGGGAACTTTTTCAAGATACCACATGTGCAATTCATAATATATGATCCTCTATCTCCTTTAAAAAGAGTAAGGTAGGGTCATGCTATTTACTTAGAAATAAGCCCAGGAAATAGAGTTACATTAAAACAACACACACACACACACACAAGGACTGTATAACAGTATTTTCAGTATGATGCTATTTGCGTTTAAATAAAATGACTGGGAGCCTGGGTGTGTGCAGGGATCTTATTTAGGTAGATGTTTTTTAGTATTTTCAGATACTCATGTATGTATACAGAATATCTACCCTTGAACAACATGGGTTTGAACTGCATAGGTCCACTTATACAAGGATTTTTTTCCAATAATTATATTAGAAAATTTTGTGGAGCTCTGTGGTGTTGCTATTATGATGAGCTCAAGTGTTACAACTATTCACTTAAAATGCTGTGTGACACTCATCTTCTCTGCATGAGTAGTTCGTATCACAGCAAAAAATGATCTCTTGTGGTTCTCATATAGTTTTCAGTGTGTTTAATGCAATACTGTAAACCTTGAATAATATCATGGAATAATATCATAGAACCCAGAGTGCTACTAGTGATACCAGAAGTGCTCCCAAGAAAGAAGCAAAGTTGACATTACAAGAAAAAGTTGAAATGCTTGATACATACTGTAGACTGAGGTCTGCAGCTGCAGTTGTCTGCCATTTCTAGATAAATTAATCCAGTGTAAGGAGCAAAATACCTTTTTATCTTGTATTGAAAATATAGCTTTTATGTGGTACAGGAGTGCTATAAGAAAAGAATACCTATAGACTCTAATATGAGTCAAGAACCAGCAAAGTCATTATATGACAACTTAAAGCATAAGTTGCGGGATGGGGGAAGAAAGCAATTAAGTAGTCAAAGCAATTCCTCAAAGGCTAAGACAGCATGAAGTGCTAATTACATAGCATTTTACATTATATTAGGTATTTAAGTAACTTAGAGATGATGTATAATGTACAGAAGGATGTGTGTAGGTTATATGCAAATACTGTACAGTTTTATATAAAGGACTTGAGCATCCACAGATTTTGATAACCATGGTGGTTCCTGGACCCAATCCCCTTTAGATACCGAAGGACAAATGTACAGTTAAAAGTAAGTAACAAAAGAGAATGTATTATATGACTGTGTTTTTTTCTTAATACATACATTCAAAGAAAAGTCTAAAACCAGACTAAAATACCCAGTTATATTGGGAGAGAGGGTATTATTCTTTTTAGCTTTATGTATCTAATTCCAACAAAAGAATAATGAAAACACATACACACACACTTCTAACATGTCTGGCTTAAGCTCAGACTTAACCAACTTGGGGTCTACTGGAGTAGGGCCCCTTTAACTGGTATATTTTTTAAAAGCTCCTCTACATGATTCTGATGTATAGTATATAAGCATTTTCCTATGTACCAGGTTTTTAAACCCAGATGGCAGTCACTTAGACTTCCCTTTGCCACTCTCTCTTGTATATTTATTACCTTTTCTCTTTGCATACTACTCTTGAGACTTCACAGCTACTGTCATTATATCCTAACTTAAAGATGCAAGAAGAAGAGTTCGCTTTATCAGGGTACAATTAAAAGATCATATAACAATGATTTTGGAAGAGAACCTTTCAGAGTTCCCATCTGTTCTAATTTTCTCACTTACCAGTGAGTAAACCCAGATACTTAACTGCCTTGCATGAGGTCATAAAACTTGATGCAGGCATACCTCGTGTTATTGTGCTTGGCATATACTGGGCTTTTACAAATTGAAGGTTTGTTTGTGGCAACCCAATATCTAGTCAAGTCTACCAGCACCATTTTTCAAACACCATGTGCTCATTTTGTGTCTTCATGTCACATTTTGGTAATTCTCACAATATTTCATACTTTTTCATCATGCTATTGCACATTCAGTAGATTACAGTATAGTATAAACATAACTTTTGTTTGCACTGGGAAAGCGAAAAATCTATGTGAGTTGCTTTATTATAATATTCACTTTATTATAGTGGTTTGGAGCCGAACCTGTATTTCCAAGGTATGCCTATATTGGCAAAGTCAGAAAAATCACTTCAAACTCCAAATTCGTTTTATTGATACACCTTTCTTCAGGAAGTCAGAAAATTTTACAGTGAATTCCTTATCTCTTATTTATAATTGTAATCTTAGTTGTACAAAAGAATTTGCCACGTATTTCTTTTAAATAGAAGGCTTTCACATGTGTATAAGGTATTTGATTTTTAAAAAGTATATTTAGAAGAAGGCTTACCAAAAATATAATCTGCAGATTACTGAAAATGGCTTAATTATTAAAAAAAAAGGTAGTCTTTCTTTTCTGAGACCAACAATATTTCTTAAAAACAATTTTAATTTAGGATATAACATGTAAGAATGACAAAGTTACCTTATAAAGAGTTAACCTTTATAAGACATTAGTTACCTTATACATCATCCCTTTAGAGGAGATATTTCCAATTAAGAAAGTTTAACACCTATGCTTTGCATTGTTTAAATTATTGGCAGAATTGAAAACTGTCCTTTTTTTTTTTGAGTTTTTTTCAGTAATAAATAAGATCTGGTCCCTTGGGATAATTTATGCATCTATTTATTGTCTTTGTCATTATTTTTTCTTTATAAACAGGTTGTACTCCAGGATTTAGATAGAAAAGAAAATGGATTGCGTGACATATTAGCTGTTCTTACTATGAAAAGGTACAAAATTAAATTAATTCTAATGTTTAAAAAATTCCCTTTTATACTTTGTTTTGTGAACTTACGGATTTTTCACCCATTGTCATTCTGTATGAATTACTTATTGAAAACTTACAAATATTTTACCAGGGAATTATACTTGTACCTCCAAAATTATTGTATATTATGAAGAAAGGTACATCTCAAGTCATTTGCATTCTGAATTTTTTTGAATTCTAATTATTTTGGGTATAGTCACATCTGAAAAACTGGTCCATACTAATTTGAGACATAATTTTAATCAGTTTTAAATATAAATTGTTGAAGGTTTATATAATTATTTACCCCATGAAAGGATAAGTTTATTTCACCATTGCTATAGAAAATCTTCTCGGAAGGAAGGTTGGGCATTCTACTTCCATAGTGATATTGCCTCAGCAACCCAAGGAGGGGTCGCTATGAGTTGTGTCCGACTCAACAGCACATAACAACAACAACAACATAGAAAAATCTTTAGGAAAAAAAGTAGTAATTAAATTCATCTATTGTCATTTCCCTAGTAACAGACTATCCACACCACTGTTTTGCAAGTAAATCCTTTTCATATTAATACTAGGGATGATTTATTATATAAACTGTACTTAGTAATAGGAGCTCTGATTTGACTGCTGACCAGAAGCTGGCGATTCAGACCCTCCAGCTACTTCTCAGAAGGAAGGTGGGCAATCTACTTTGTAGAGATACTGCCTCAGAAACCCAAGGAGGGTTGCTGTAAGTTAGAAATGGCTCAATGGCAGTGAGTTTGGTTTTTTGGTTTATACTTAGTAGTAATACCACATTTGTAAGAAGAGATTTGCCTTGGCCTAAGCTTAAAAATACCATGACGTATCTTGACTTTGTGCAATTTACATAAAATCTTTAAATTTAGTCTTTTTATCTTTTTTTTTTTTAAGAAATAAAACTCTTACCAGTACTCTAGGAGGAAATTTCTAAGAATTATAACCTAAAAAAAATTAAGACCTAAAGAAACTCTATTTAAAGACACTGAAATTGTGTTTGTTCTTTATTTTTATACTCTTTTTTCAAACAGTATAAAAGTCTCTCTCACTTACTGTAACTTCTCAAGGATTTTGTTTTTATAAAATGTTACTTATTTTTTGTTTAGAGATGGATCTTTACATGTGACATGCACCGATCAAGAAACTGGAAAATGTGAGGCACTCACTATTGAGGTGGCATCTTAGTATTTTAGAGAAACTGATTTTTTTTAGAACCAGAATGTCATCATTATTTGGTTTTGTTTATAAGTGATGTTTATATTAAAATACTTTATAAATGAACTATATAATCTATGTTTCTATGAAACTATATATTGGTAAGTGTTGGAACTTTTTTCATTTAAGATGAATTATTATTAGTAGGAAATATAAGGAACTTTTACTGTTTAGAATTAAATTGTTTGAATTTACTGGAGGAAATTTTATTAGAAATTTATCATTCTATTTTAAGTTTACCTGATTTTATAACTTCCAATTTAAAAAAGCCTTTTATTGATTCTTGCTTAATAATTAGCTAAGAAAAATTAAAAATCCTTGATAACTAAATGAAAAGAAATTGGAGAACTATATGCAACATCCTTTTTTTTAAAGCAAACTCACAAACTCAACAGTTGTGAATATATGAACACACACACATACACACACAGGAAAATGATCTAGAATGCTAAATACCAAATGCTTAGTAATAACTTTGGTGGAAAGAAATGTGGGGAAGTAGATTTTACTTTTTCCTTTTTATGATTTAGTCAAAGGAAACCTATTTTTCTTTTGAAGTTAAAAGATTTTTTTGAGAGACCTAGACATATATCCATTTACCAGAGAACATTCACCAGCACATTGAAATACTCATGGGCTACTAATGAAAAAACTTATTCTTTAAATAAAGCAAGAGAACCAGTCTTTTCTTATCAAGGGAAGAACAGGAAGGTTAGTAGTACACATCAGATTTGAGATATTATTGCCAAGGAGGATTTACATTCATTTCTTCCCTTGGGTCCCAGCAGAAATGAAAACTATCTACTCACTTGTCAAATTAATTGTTATCTTTTTTTTTAATCTGTTCAAACTTTGTCAATGTGCTTATCACTAACATCAATTTCTGTGGAGCTATATGGCAATATTCTTTTGTTTCTAAAGATACAGAAACCAAACTTAAATTTTTCATGATTATTATGCAGCAAATTATTGCCAGAACTACCAAGAGAATGCAGATAAGATTCTAAATCCACAAAGTTTCTAAATGTAGAAGTAGCCTCCAAGGCATACCCTTTTGGCTAAGTCTGAGCTACTACTTAAGATAGTCTCTAAAATTATAAAAAACTGGAAATAAAATATATCAGATAAACATATCTCTAAAAATAAATGTCTTCAGAATATAGGCAGATACCAACTAAATTAATTCAACTACTAAGTCTAAATGCTTTCAATTATGCTTTGGAAAAATGCTTTAGGATTTCACTTTGTTGTTAATTGTTAATTTTTTAAGATAGGCCAGGGGTTGGCAAATTATGTCCTGCAGGTTAAGATCTAATGGAACCCTGATGGCACAGTGGTTAAGCACTTGGCTGCTAACCAAAAGGCTGGTCGTTCAAACCCACCAGCTACTCTGCAGGAGAAAGATGTGGCATTCTGCTCCTTGGAAACTGTATGAGGCAGTTATACTCTGTCCTGTGGGATCATTATGAGTTGCAAATGACTTAAAGGCAATGAGTTAGGCCAGAATCAACCCCCCCACGCACACCTTTTTGCAAATAAAGTTTTATTAAAACACACCATGCTCATTTGTTTATGTACTGTTTGTGGTGGTTTTCACCTTACAGTGTCTGAGTTGACTAGTTGAACAGACTGTATGGCCTATAAAGCTTAAAATATTTATTCTCGACTTTCTGCAGAAAAGTTGTAGACCCCTGAAGTAGATTATTGAAACCTGTAGGTAAAAAATCATAAAGAGTTATTAAGAGTTCCTTTTGATATTATGTAATTATTTATTTACTTGGCTGCTTTCTCCACAAGATTATTAAGCATTTTGAGGGCAGAGACTGTCAGTCTTAGTCACCATTATGTCTCAGTCCCTTTAACAGTACAAGAACATAGTAGGTGTTCAATAAATACTTATTGAATAAATGAGTTACATGGAAGAAAAAGTAAGTGTCATCTTTGTATCCTGTAGGACAATGACATGTTTTGTTTATTTTATGGTTTGTTTACAAGCACAATAAAGGAAAGGGATGCCACAGTTTCTGATTTTACTGGTCGGCTTTGCTTGATTTTTTTTTTCAGACATAATAAACTTGAAGTTGTTATCAGTAAGTCCTATTGCCTAATGAAATGCTCTCAAATTTTCCTGTATCCTCAGGTGATGAGTTTTTTTTCCTTTTTCTTCTAGATTTGTGTAAGATTTGCCAACTAAATTTTATAGTATGTATTATTTTTCAAAGTGAAAATAACAGATATTTTCTGGCTATAAAATGATACATGTTCATTTAAACTAAAATATGAAATATAAAATATCCTCTGTGCTACCACCCAGAGTAGCAGCTGTTAAGATATTTTCGGTGAACATCTTGAGTAACCTTCCCAGTTAGCTTTGCAGTGTCACGTATGTAGTTAAGAATTTGAACTCTTTTATCTGATCTACCAAAAGGTTATATTAGATTATAATTTTGCCTATTTACATGTCTGATACTGTCTACAGAACCACACATAAAAATCAAAATGTGTATTTATAATACTATGAAAGTCTTCAGAGGTCATGAAATATTTAATCACAAACTGAGAGTTTTTATGTAATGTAACAGTTCTTAAGGATAAAGAAAAAACTGTACAAAACAAGTTCTATAGGACTATTTCAGGATTTCTAAAATGACAGAAATGACAGGATTTTTAAAATAACATAACTACTATCTGTTTACATGCTTAAATTTATTTTATTTAAAAATTTTGATTACCCAGCAACTCAATAAGTAATTGTAATATGTAGAAGGTAATATGGTATGGTGTTATTTCTGTTTTATGGATTGGAAATAGATTAAAAAATGTTAAATTTATCTACAATCTCACAGTAACAAACCGGTGAATTTTGAACTAACTTTCAGATCCTTTTTTGTGAACTTAATTTTTACTAATGGCTTACTTTTCAAAGCACATTATCTGCATTTTACTTAAATTTCAGATTTCTAATATAGTGTCCATTCTTTGCCTCTTAAAGATGAATGTTTATTTAAATGGAAGACACTCCATGCTTTTTGAATGGTCTCTATGAAAAAGATTTTGGGGGACCATAATTCTTGAGGACACTGGTATAGTCTCTTAGTGGCTTTTGATTTCCTTCTCCATTCATTTAGCCAGGATTTATCAAGATCCTCAAATGTTTTAGTCTCAGGATGCCTTTATACTCTTAAAAATTATTGAGAACCCAAAAAGATTTTGTTTTTATCAGTCCTCTAAATGTTGTTATTTACCATATTAGAAATTAAAACCAAGATATTTTTAAAGTAACTCATTTTTTAAATAACAAAAAGAATTAAATATTAATATTTTTATGAAAATAACTTCTGAAAACAAAAATTTAGTGGCAGCAATGGTGTGTTATTTTTGTTTCAAATCTATTTCACAGCTGTCTGAATAAAAGATAGCTGTATTCTCATACCTGCTTTTGCATTCAAGCTATTGCAGTATTCAGGTGTAACCTCTAGAAACTCTACTGTACTCATGAGAGGAGGAGAGTGAAGAAGGCTTGGTATTGTTATTAAAATAGTTTTGAACTCATGGACCCCCAAAGAGTCTCAGGGTTCCTGTACCATATTTTGAGAATCACTGCTGTAGATAGCAGACACAAAACCCATTGCCATCAAGTCTATTCTGACTCATAGGGACACCATAGGACAGAGTAGAACTGCCCCACAGGGTTTCCAGGCTGTAAATCTTTAACAAAGTACATTGCCTCATCTTTCTCCCACGGATCATTTGGTGGGTTTGAATTGCCAGCCTTTTGGTTAGCAGCCAGTTGGCTTAACCACTGTGCCACCAGAGCTTCTTGATAGTAGATATGGTTGTTGTTGGTTGTTGTTGCTTGTTGTCTGCCGTTGAGTCAGCCCCAACTCATGGCGACCCCTCCTTGGGTTTCCGAGGCAGTATCACTATGGAAGTAGATTGCCCAACCTTTCTTCCGAGGAGTGCCTGGTGGGTTTGAACCATCAGCCTTCTGGTTAACAGTCAAGTGCCTTAGGCACTATGCTACCAGAGCTCACGATAGTAGATAATAGAGGGAAAGTCTAATGTATGGCCTGGAACTTAGGAGATTCAGGATTAAAGAAACAAAGGAAACAGTTGGTTTATAAAGCAGTAATACATTCCACAAATTTTTATTAAAACTGATCAAGATCAGAAAAACTGGGTAAGATAATTGAAAATTCTGGTAAGTTCATTTAAGGATACAAAGAAGAGACACCGAATGGGAGAAGATAGGAGTTACCTACATTGGACAGGAGGACCAAGGAGGCCTCTCTGAAGAAGTGACATTTAATCTAAAACCCAATGAGAAGGCAGCCATATAAACAGGAGGAGCTTATCCTTTGGATGAGAATATAATTTAGAGTTGCCTTATTATTAGGAGCTCGATAGCATAGTTCCCAAGGCATTTGACTACTAACCAGTGGAGGTTCAAACCCACCAGCCACTCCTCAAAAGGAAGGTTGGGTAATCTACTTCCATAGTAATACTGCCTTGGAGACCTAAGGAGGAGTCACTTTTGAGTCAGCTCTGACTCCATGGCAGTGGCTGCATTGCGTTTGTGTTAAGTTACTGTTTATTATCTGCTCCCCCAACTAGAAAATAAGCTCCACGAGGACAGGGTCTTTGTCCTGTCCACCGTTATATTCCCAGGACCATGTGTAATGCCTGGCACACAGAAGATGCATGGTATAAGATTTCTGAATGAAAGTTCTAGAAGAATAGTTAGCAAGGGGGAAGAGATGCATAGGTAAGATTAGAGAGGAAGAGTTCTAGTCACAGAAGGCTGTGTGTACCTCAAAAGTTTATATTTTATTGGAGGTTGCATTGCATTGCAAGGTATTTTAAGCAGGAAAAGGGCATGTCTCGCTTCACTAAATTTAAGATCAAAGACTAAATTTTAAGATCACTTTTTCAGCGGGATGGAAAGTGGATTGGAGGGAGGTGTGAGTTAAAGTGAGGAGACCATATAGGAGGCTTTTGCAGGATTCCAGCTGAGAAATAATGGCCTGGACTAAGGTAATGGCAATGGAGATGGAGAAAAGGTGATAGAATCAGGTATATTTTAAAGATTATTGACATAGCTTACTAATGATGTTAATTTGGAGAATAAGAAAGTATATCAAGATAACACCTGGATTTTCTGTATAGACATCAAAGTAGATGGTGCCAGTGTATTGAGATGAGAAAGCTTTGTGGGACATGAGATAGAGGGGACCAGATCTGGAGGCAAAAATCAAGGGTACTTTTATGAGTATGTTCAATTTGAGATGTTTCTGTAACACATTTGTGGATATGTCGACTAGGCACTTTGGATATTCAAGTCTGCAATTCAGGACAGAGGTCAGGGCTGGAGACAAAAAGTTGGGAATTTTAAGCATTAAGTTGATATTCTAATCCATGGGAATTGAGGCAGTCATATAGGGAGTATAAGCTCTGAAGAACCCCAAATTTAGGTTGGATAGAAGAAAATGAACCAAGAAAGGGGGTGAAAAGTGGCCAACAATGAAGAAGGAAAGCTAAGAAATTGAGCAATAATGGATGTTCAAGGGCTGTTCTGAGAACATACAGAAGAACAATCAGCACTTGGAGGAGGAGGCAGGGAGAAGCCTTGGGAAAGAGAGAAGGCTCTATCCAAGTCTTAAAGGATCTGTAAGAGTAATCCTAACAAAGATGGGGAAAAGTTAGGAACATTCTAGACACAGGGAACAGAATTGACCAACCACCTGGGGAGAAGAAGCAGGGATATTTGAGGAAGTTAAGAATTGGGAGTAAATGATAAGCAATGAGGTTTGAAAATGGACAAGTACCATATCACAACCAGCCTTCAATGTGATAGGATTGGATAGGGCTATTGGTTCCCTGTTAACAAGGTAATAAGATACTTATTGAAAATGGTCAAATATGTAAAAATGAGAAGTCAAAAATAAATCACTGGCAAAAATGTCATATTTCCTATAGTTATTTTCCTATAGTTTTTCTTATTGTTAGGTGCTTTTGAGTCAAATTCTATTCACAGCAACCCTAGAATGAAACACTGCCCAGTCCTGGGCCAGCCTCACAATCCTTGCTATACTTGAACCCGTTGTTGCAGCCACTGTGTCAATCTATCTCATTAATGGCCTTCCCCTTTTTCTCTGACCCTGAAGACTTTGCTAAGGATGATATCCTTGTCAAGAAATGGTCCCTTCTGACAACATGACCAATGTAGGTGAGACGAAGTCTGGCCATTCTCTTTTCCAAGGAGCCATTCCAGCTGCACTTCTTCCAGGACAGATTTTTAGTTCTTCTGGTAGACTGTGGTATTTTAAATAGTCTTCGCCAGTACCACAACCCAAAAGCATTAACTTCCTTATTCATTGTCCAGCTTTCACGTGCATATGAGCCTATTGAAAATAGGGAGTTTTCATATTTAACTTATCAAATGCTTCCCTATAATACTGATAATCTTCATAACCATCTTTTTAGAAAATTAGATAGTATTTCATGACTGAATCAAATTAACCATACCGTTAATATTCAACATTTATTTCCAGTATTTCAAATTTGTACATGATGCTTTAAAGTACTTACATAAATTTTTAAAAAATCATTGATGGATGTCAAACTGCTTTCTACAAAAGATTTTCGCAATTTATCTTCTTTTTGCTTCATATTGTTTTGAACAATTACCATGGATTTGGTGTGAAAAATCAATGGGGCCGGGGTGGAAAAAGAAGAGTGGAAACCAATTATGAGGGTTCAGGATTTGTCCCGTTTGCAGCGTTTTGGGAGTCATGTAGCTTTGCTACTAAAATGGACTCGGCTTTCTTGAGACCATCAGCATCAGATGTAACTTGTACATACAGCTTGTCAGAAACAGAGCATCTTTGGCCAGTGCCAGAACTACCAAATCAGAATCTGCATTTTAACAAGCTTCCTCGGATGATTCATATGTACATTGAAGTTTGAAAAGCACTGATCTACACCAGCGGTCTCAAACTGCTTACACATTAGAATCACCTGGGCGGTTAAGAAAATTCCAGTGCTCAAGCCCAAACCCATACCATTAAATCAGAATCTCTCAGAGTGGGACAAAGACGTCAGCATCCAAAAAAAAACAGAACACTTCTCCACGCAATTCCAAAGGGCAGCCTATTTTGAGAATCTGAGATCTAAGGGAGTAGAGTGTTAGAAAACAACAATGGTTAGGCTTAGGTGGTTCAGGAACGGGAACGGGAAGGAAACTTTTCACCATATATCCCCATTTTACGTTTTGAATTGTGTACAATGCACATATGTTGCCTATTTAAAATAATTTTAGAAGCTGGGGAAGGCCTCGGTTGCGTACTCCTGAATTAAAGCATGTAACAAGCCAGTCGAAGGACAAGTGGACAATAGTCCAGTATATTCTCCCACTACTGCAACACCACTGCACGCCCTCCATCCTTCCTTGGCTCTGCCGACCTCCCCCTCCGCGGGCCTGTCGAGGCACTCCGCGCTCCCTGACTGCAACGTGGGGCGCAGGCGCGCTCGCCGCTGCAGCCGGGAATTGGCCTTTGGTGACGTCAGGACGCTTCGCGGGTTCCAGACCCCCAGCCCCGGCTCCCGAATCCCGCGCGGAGCGGAGGAGGGGCGGGGCGTCGGCCCCAGCTGAGCTATCCTGTCCGACCGCGCCAGTTTGAATGAAAGCTCTACAAGATGGCGGCGGCCGGGCCCGAGGCGCGAGGAGGTGAGGGCAGCAGAGCGACACCCCCTCGCTATTCCTTATTCTCTAAACTGCGCGAGGCCGGGAAGCGGGACCGAGAGCGCGGGCCAACCTAGAGGGCGAAATGAAGGAGAAACGCCTACTCCCGTCTGGCTGACACCCTGACCCCCAAACTAAGCGAAGCGGGCTCTTACCTCTGGCCACTGACCCTTCTCCCGGCTCAGCCCGCTTCATCCTCCTCAGTCTCCTTTCTGCACACTCTTCCTGACTCTGCTTTTCTGCGCCCTGCACAGGCAGGACACCGGGAGCGGGGCGCCCACCCCACAGGCTGCTGCGCGGCGTCGAAGGTCGGCGCCTCCGCGCGAGCCCTAGAGACTTCGCCGTTATTGAGTGTCGTCTTTCTCACCCCTTGGGGTTCTGAGGACTCAGCAGGGCAGCCAGTTTAGCACTGAGTCTCCCTCCCCGCCTTCTCGCGGTGTAAAGGCCTTTGCCCGGCCGCGGAGGCGGGGAGACTCGGGCAGCTGCGACAGGGGCTTCCCCGGAGGTGGTGTGCCCAGGAGTAATCCCCTGAGAGCGTTGAGGTTCTTGTGTACGGGGTTGTGGTTTGGCGTCTTTGTGGTGGTTTGGGCGGGACATTTTGTGTTCTATTTGCTTTTTAAACTGGGAAGCGGGAAATATCCGGTGGTGTAAATTTGATCTTGCTCTCGGGGGAAAAAAAGTAGTTGGGGCTAAAGTATGAACGATAAGAAAGGAAATAAAAGAGGACACATCCCAATTCGGACACACTGGGCGGTTAAACTCCTCATTGGAAAATATCCAGTAAGTGGACATTTGGGAATGTAGTCTCTGCTTTACAGTAATTTTTATATCCACCATGAACATGCGTATTTATGTGGATGCCAAAGAATTAGATACTGAAGGAGGGTGTGTGTGTTCGAGCGCGCGCTTTGAAAGTCTGGAACTTTAAACGCATTCTAGAATTTAAAGGTGGTTTCAGGCACTGCTCCTCTCCATATAGACTAAAAGCGTATTAACTCTGGATTGTTCTTCTATTATGAATGGCAAGCGTAAGTGTGAACTAGTTTAAGGTTTTTGTAGTGGTAATGAAATGTTTAATCTTGTAAATGAAGTCTTTTTCTATATTGTTATACAGTGTGGGAATTTTTGCCTTTTTACCAAATATTTACAGTTTTTATATTCAGATTTTTTTTTCTTTAATTCTCAAAAATAGGATTTCCATCGATGATTTTGTCTTGAATCCTTTTGTTACTTAAACTAAATGAAAATTGTCACAGACAAGCACACCTTGGGTAGATTCCAGAGGGGTACCTCCCTCCTATGTGATCAGCATAATGAGGTTAACTTTACACAAAAGATCCTGAAGTTTTTTAGATAGAAGGGATTTAAGGCATAGTTTCTGTTTTACTACTCTT
This sequence comes from Orycteropus afer afer, assembly GCF_000298275.1. Taxonomy (NCBI): domain Eukaryota; kingdom Metazoa; phylum Chordata; class Mammalia; order Tubulidentata; family Orycteropodidae; genus Orycteropus; species Orycteropus afer. The sequence continues at coordinate 1,222,803 of NW_006922068.1, forward strand.
CCGAAACCCCCAACCAATCAATCCAAAGCAGAAAACCTTCCCTCAAATCTTTTTTGGGGAAGTACATTTCATTTTCTTGATGTAGAGTTATGAGTTGTTTGCTGGAATTTGGTGGAAATAGTGCTTAAGGATTTCTGACAATGAAGTCCCTGTGTGAGTTGGAGAGGATAAAGAAAGGATGTAGTAAAGTCATAGCTGTTTTCCCTCTTCCTCGGAAATTACCTCAAAACACAAAAAGTTATCACAACTACCTTGGAGAGCCACCAAGTAAAGCTTTAGCTTATTAACTTTAGGTTATACAAAATTACTCCAGTCCTCACATTTTTCAGTGAATCTAAGAAATGCATCTGTGAACCCAGAGAGATGAAGACCTCACTAAAGTCTCGGTGGCAGAGCAAGGACCAGGGCAGAGGATGGATCCTCTCTAGTCCTTACCATAGCACTAGACAAAAAAACAAGTTTATTGCATATTTCTAAACACCAGTTTTGTGTAACTTATATTTTAAATGCAGTATGATAGTATACTGTTTACAGAAATTTTAGAGTAAAATGTGCTGCAACTCAATCAGTTCTGGCTTCTGTAAGGTTGATTATATGTATGTCTGGTTTTCTTCAAATTTGGGATATGGATTATGTAAATTGAATACTCTGTATTTTCTAACTCTTGGTTTAGGAACAATGCAGAAACATACCAAAGTATCAAAATGAGTATTGGAAAAATATTATAGTTTATATTTTTATTATAGTTCTTTGGTTAATTCACCTTGATGGTAATACATTGCAGCATGCCCAAAACAATAAGTGGAGTTAAAATTCGTTCAGCATTCCAGAGTGGGAAAAATAGGACATGTGGTATATATGTTTTCTAACTATATAACTGTATTTGAATTAGATTGCAGTTCTTATTATCCAGTTAAGAGAAAGGAAAAAAAGTTACTTTTTAAATAAATTATATAAATAAGATTGTGTTTTAAAATATATTTTAGATATATTTCTAAGACTAATAAATATTGCCCTAGGCAAACTAAGATCTAAGTTTAATTAAACTGATAAAGCAGTTATATTCTATGTAGAACATAATGGACAAGAATGATGTCCTGGAGATCTAGTTTCATTAAAACAGCAGTTACAGTCTTTGTGGTATGTAATTGAAAGGTTAAAAACATGACCTCTGGTGATCTTTGCATCTATATGTAATTTTAAGAAAGCTTACAAATAGGAAACATTTTGTTCAAGTGGCTTCGTAAAAATCTTATTAACCTCAGTTAAACCTAACAGGATAGAGGCCCATGAGAAAATTCAGAACAGTTACCAAAATAGTTTTTTAATGCTAAACTTGAAGACACATAATTGGTTTCTTGTCATATGAATTTTTAGTCCTGTAAAATTGCCAGCTGAAGGGTGGGAATATAGAGGTTTTAAGTTTTTATTTCTTTTTTTTTTTTGTTTTTGTTTTTGTTTTAATTGAGTAGCTATTTCATTAGTAAAGAATTCTATTTTCTTATTGTAGCTTGGTGTGTGCCTTGCCTAGTTTCACTTGATACTCTTCAGGAATTATGTAGAAAAGAAAAGCTCACATGTAAATCGATTGGAATCACCAAAAGGAATCTAAACAATTATGAGGTGGAATACTTGTGTGACTACAAGGTAGTAAAGGTAAGGCAAATATCTAGCCCCTTAAAAGAGATCTACTTAGACTTCAATTCAGTATTTTCATATTTTTGTAACATAAAAAGAACCTTAAAAACAAGCAAAACTTTTAATGTTTAAATCCTAAGCCATGATAAATTTATATATCCTATCATCTATATTGCCAAATAACACTGAGAGGATATTGAAGCATAAAATGTTCTTACATTAGAATATTTTAAGGTGCTTATCATTCTACATCCAACTCTTGATTATTTCTGTGTGGATTACCAGAGCAAATGTTTTTTCTCAGATTGACTTCTCCGGTCATTCATTTTGTTCTTAGATATTTCCCACTATCCCCTGAAGTGAATCTGGAAATTCAAACCAATTTTATAGTGTTACTAAATCTCCTCAAGAAGTATCACCAGTTGTATTTCCTGACATCATGTCAAACTCCAGATGGTAGTGAGGTTCTGTGGTATAATAGAATGGCCTGGAGTTCAAAGTAATTTCTAGCCTTGGTTTAATACAAGCATACCTGGTTGTATTGCGCTTCGCAGATACTGCGTTTTGTACAAATTGAAGGTTTGTGGCAACCCTGCATGGAGCAAATCTATTGGCACCATTTTTCCAACAGCATGTGCTTACTTCATGTCTCTGTGTGACATTTTGGTAATTCTCACAATATTTCAAACTTTTTCATAATGCTATTGCACACTTAATAGACTACCTAAGTATTATATCCACTGGGAAACCAAAAAATTCATTTGACTTGTTTTATTGTGTTATTTGATTATTGCGGTGGTTTGGAACTAAACCCGCAATATCTCCAAGGTATGCCTGTACCTTGTGACTTAAGCAAAGTCATTTAACTCCTCTGGGCCTCACTTTATTCCTTTAAAAATAACAAGGTTGTTCTTTAAGAACCTTTTTTGATCTAAAATTATATTTCATCTCTCCATAGCCTACTTCCCTCTCCAAGAACTCTGTTTTAGTCATTAATCTGTCAGCTCTTCCAGACAGATGGACCCCAGGAATCTTGTTTACTTCTTTATTTTCCTTCTCCTTCATCTTCCATATTGAATCAGTCATTGAATTCAGTTCTTGCTTTGAAATGCCCATCTGCCTTTGGCATCCTTGTGTGAGCATCTCACTATACTCTCAGCAAGCCTCAATTCCTGCAACAGCCCAATCATCTGCCATCTCAGTGTACAAGCTCTGGACTGATTAGTCTAGCTGAGAGTATCATAAAGTCATGCATATTAGCTCTATTAAAACTTGTAATTTCTATTTTCAGGCTACTTAATTCTAATTGACAAGCTGTGTAGTTATCTATTGTTTTCTTTTTCCATTCTTTGCAGATTTCTCCCAACATTTTTACTTTTCTGAATTCTTATTCTACCCCTGACTCATGACATCCCTGGTGGTGTAGTGATTAAGAACTCAGCTGCTAACCAGAAGTTTGGCAATTTTATCCATGGGATAAAGATGTGGCAGTCTCCTTCCCTAAAAAATTATAGCCTTGGAAACCCTCTGGGGCAGTTCTGTCCTATAATGTTACAATGAGTCAGACTCTGAAAATGGGTTCAATTTGGTTTGGATCTTCTCACATTCAGCTAAAGACTTCTACCTCATTGACCAATAGCATCCTTCAAGTATTATCTCTCAACTTTCCCTCCAGTTATCTGTATCTTCATTCATTTTTACTTGCAAAGATATTACCATTTTTCTTTTTTTTCTCCTATGCATCTTCTGTAGGTCTTGCTTAATCATTGTTGTCCTTTTTTCTAGCAAGCTCTTATTTTTCACTAATTTATCTCATTAATAAACATTAATAAATTCAGATCTTCCCTGATTTACCTGAATTGATAAACATATTCAGATCTTCGCTAATCTTCAGAAATCTTCCTTTGACCTTACTTTCTTGCTCAAGCAACTATTTCCTTCTACTTCACTTCCCATTAACTTTTTAAACAGATATTTTTCAGATGTAATTTACCATGTCATTCACTGATTTAAAGCGTACAATTCAAAGCTTTTAGTGTAACTATTACTACAATTAATTTAAGAACATTTTAATTCCAAAAAGAAACCCCACAACCCCTGTTTCCCCCAGCTCTAGGAACCACTAATGTATTTGCTGTCTCTATAGATTTACCAAGGAGCTGTGGTAGTTCAGTGCCTTATGCATTTGACTGCTAACCAGAAGTTTCACGGTTCGAACTCACCAGTTGCTCGGCAGAAGGAAGACAGTGCCATCTACTTCCATATTTACCGCCTTGGAAACCCACTGGGGGTTGCTATGAGTCGGAATCGACTTGATGGCAGTGGGTTTGGATTTTGGTTTATAGATTTACCTAATCTGGACATTCCTTTGTGACTGACTTCTTTCACTTAGCATAAGGATTTCAAGACTCATCCATGTTGTAGCATGTATCAGCACTTCATCTCCTTTTATTACCAAATAATACTCTATTGAATGGATATACCCCATTCATTTATCCCTTAATCAGTTGATGGAAATTTGAATTGTTTCTACTTTGAGGTTTTTATAAATAATGTTGCTGTGGATATTCATGTACAAGTACTTATATAGACATATGTTTTCATTTATCTTGGGTAGATCCTAGATAGGAATTGCTGGGTCATATAGTAAAGTAAGTGTTAAAGAGCAAAGATGTCACTTTGAAGACTAAAGTGCACCTGACCCAAGTCATGGTATTTTCAGTAGCCTCATATGCTTGTGGTAGCTGGGTAATGAATAAGGAAGCCTGAAAAATTGATGCATTTGAATTGTGGTGTTGGCAAAGAGTATCGAATATGCAACGGACTACCAGAAGAATGAACAAATCTGTCTTGGAGGAAGTACAGTCGAAATGCTCCCACAAAGCAAGAATGGCCAGATTTTGTCCCTTGTATTTTGGTCATGTTATTTGGAGGAACCATTCCCTGGAGAAGGCTTTCGTGATTGGTATAGTAGAGGTCGGAGAAGAAAAGGGAAGACCCTTAGCGAGATGGATTGACATGGTGGCAGCAACAATAAACTCAAGCATAGCAAGGATTGTGAGGATGACACAGAACTGGGCAGTGTTTCTTTCTGTTGTAATTATGAGTTGAAACTGGCTTAGTGGCACCTAACAACATAGTAACTTAAGTTTAATCATTTGAAGAACTGCCTTGCCTGTTTTCCAAAGCAGCTGCACCATTTTACATGCCCACAAGCTGTGTGTGAGGATTTCAGTTTCTCCATATCCCCACCAACATTTGTTATCTCTTTTTTTGGTGGTTCAAACCCACCAACCACTCCTCAGAAGGAAGGTTGGGCAATCTACTTCTGTAGTGATACCGCCTCGGAAACCCAAGGAGGGGGTCACTATGAATTGGGTCCAACTCAACGGCACACAACAACAATAACAGAGTGTGCAATGATACTTCATTTGATTTGCATTTTCTTGATGGCTGATGATATTGAGCATCTTCTCATGAGTTTATTGGTCATTTGTATACCTTCTCTGGAAAACTGTTCAGATCCTTTGCCCATTTTTTAATTGAATTCTGTCTCTGTTTGCCATCATTCCCCACTCCTTTCCATCTATTTTTCTTACTGTTTGTTCTGAATCTCCTTTACTGTTTCCTATTCTTCCTTCCTCTGAAATGTAGATATTCTCTAAGTCTCCATTCTTGGTTGCCTTCTCATCTTGTGTTGTTCTTGTTGATATATGCCATCGAGTTGGACCCGACTCATAGTCGGACCCCTCCTTGGGTTTCCGAGGCGTTATCACTACAGAATTAGATTCCCCAACCTTCGTTCCGAGGAGTGGCTGATGGGTTTGAACCGCCAGCCTTCTGGTTAGCTGTCAAGTGCCTTAGGCACTACGCTACCAGAGCTCCTATTGTCATCTCGTAGTTGCTCTTAAATAACCTCTTTCTCAGTGGTTTCTGCTCATATCTGTTTGGCGCATGACTCCCAGAACTTTCTGAGGCCTTAGCTTCATCCTGAACTGAAAACCCTACCAAAAAAAAAACAAAAAACCTCATGCCGTGGAGTCAATTTGACTCATAGTGACCCTTCCTTGGGTTTCTGAGGTGGTATCTCCACAGAAGTAAATTCCCCAGTCTTCCTTCCAAGGAGTGGCTGGTGGATTTGAACCACCAGCCTTCTGGTTAGCAGTCACATGCCTTACCAAATTCTCCATATTCAGAGCTACTCATTCTTCCTCCAAATCTGTAGCCTCCCTATTTGGTTAATGGAATTATAATACTTCCTAGTTATCAAAGCTAAAAATTCCATACATCTGTACTTTTTCCTTCCTTCCTTATCTTCTAAATCTAGTTACTTCTCAGACTGTGTTAACTCTACCTTTCTATTAATCATTCCTGTTATAGTTTAGGTTCTTGTCTATATTGCAGTTGTCTCTTAGTTTCTTTACCCTCCCATTTTTAGCTGTTGATATCAGCTACCCCTTTTTTTAGCTCAGGATCATTGGAATAACAGGTTTAGATATTAAGAGGTATAAGAAATCATATTTATTTATAACTTGGTCTCAAGTAGCTAAGGGAGTGCTTGGTAATGCAGGTTACTCAACCCTCAGACTACTTAGGATTTTATAAACCTCTAATTCTTCCCTTAGCCCACTCCTGAAATAAGCACCAATTACTTACAATAAAATATGCATAGCATCCAGTTGAAATGTTTGTCTCAGTATCAGACTTACCTAGGAATCTGAGTTTATATTGAAGGGGCTACCAATATTCTTTCATATATAGAATTCTGAGTGTTGTGGTTTGGTTTTAGATAATTTTTGCTATTTTGTTTCTCTTTAGTCTTTCTCATTAGTCCAATTGGTTTCTTTCTTTGGAGTAAGCAACTTTCCTTTGCTCACTGTATATGTCTGCAACACACTCTCATATCCCGTTTCTTCTACCTAGCACAGATTAATCTATAAACCATTATTACTTCACCATCCCTTTACCTTTTTTTTTTTCTCTTTTCTTTTTTTCTTTCTCAATCTCATTCTATTTTTCTTTCATGTATTCAGGGCAGGTACTAGATCTTAAGACCTTGTCCTATACATGTATGGCTCCCCTCCAATTAGCTCTTAAAAGGGTACTGTCTGAATACAATATTCTACAAGGAATTAGAATTGTTTCTAAAACACAGCTCTGATTGTATTAGGACCTTACTTTAGACCTTTGATGGTTCCTTGCTGTCTACCAGTCTAAGCTGAAAAACCTTAGCATGGGATTGAGGTTCCTTATCATTTGGCCACCAACCCCCTTTCCAGCCTCATCTCTTGTCACATATCCTAGTTTATATCCACATTGAAATGCTTGTAGATTCTTTCATTTAGCTAAGACTTACTGAGCACCTACTATATGAGCCAACCACTGTTCTAAGCATTGGTAGCATTTGTTAAACATATAATTCTTTGAACACATCTTGTGCTTTTGTTTTTACCATCTCTTGTCACATAGCCTACTTTATATCCACATTGAAATGCTTGTAGATTCTTTCATTTAGCTAAGACTGAGAACCTACTATATGAGCCAACCACTGTTCTAAGCAGTGGTAGCATTAGTTAAACATAACTTATAAATCTTTGAACACATCTTGTGCTTTTGTTCTTATCATTTCCCTCTTTGGAATGCTGTTTCTCCTTTTCTTTGTTTGGCAAAATCCTACTTGGTCTGCTAGGTTCAGTGCAAAGATTACCACTTCCTGTACAGCCTTTTTCCCTTATCCACCTCCAGCAAAATTAATTGCTTCATGTTCAGGACTTAGGTAATAGTATGGTTCTTATTATCATGCTAGAATGTGTCACATTTTACCATTTGTGCCTTTCCTTCTCTGCTAGATTGTTAAGCATTTGAGATTCTGGACGATGTTTTACTATAGTCCCTAGTACATAGTGAGTATTTAATTAGTGGTTAGTGAATTGAATTGTCTTTTGCTTCAATCATTTCTTCAGTTCCCACCATTACTGTTAGACTAGACCTCCATTCCTTCATGTTTAGATTATAGCAATCTGTTGACTAATATCTCCTGATTCTTCTTTCTGTAGACTCACTCAACAAACATCTGAGTTTCTTCTGTGTCTCGGCTACTACATTACCAAAGCCAAAGCAAACTCACTGCCGTCAAGTCGGTCCCAACTCATAGCGACCCCTCCTTGGGTTTCCAAGGCAGTATCTCTATGGAAGTAGATTGTCCAACTTTCCTTCTGAGGAGTGGCTGGTGGATTTGAACCGCCAGCTTTCTGGTTAGTAGTTAAATGCCTTAGGCACTATGCCACCACTGGAAATACAAAGATTAATAAGAAATTATCCCTCACTTTAGGGAACTCAGCATAGTAAAAATGATTGACAGGTAAATAATCCACTACAATATAGTATTGCAAGTGCAATGGCAGACATTTTTACAAGATCTGTGAGAAGTGCACCTAGGTTAGGTCACAGGAAGATTCCCAGAAGAGGTAATAGCCAGTTGGTGCCTCAGAAGACGAATACTATAATTCAGTATGGCTTCAGCATAAAATGTAGTAGGGAATGAATGAAAGATGTGTGAAGGATCTTTAAGTCATCGTAAGGCAATGGGGGTCATTTGAAAGTTCTGAAGAGTGGCAAAATCCAATTTGTAATTCAGAGAATGTATTCTGTACAGTGAGGAAAGTGGATCGGTGGGGAGGGATATAATACACATCTGACCACGTGTTCTGAACATTAAATCTAGGCAAGAAATGGTGGTGCCTGAACTAAGGTATTAACAGTGGGATGAAGAGCAGTAGTTACACAATTTGTGGTTTAGTGGTCAGGGGATGATTAGGCAGTGAGGAAACCACTGCTAGGAATGCACAGGTAGTAATTTACATAGTGGTACAGATAATAGTGTTCTTCAAGATCCAGGAATATAGGAAGAGGAACTAGATTGAGTATGGGGAAAGGTTAAGTACATTTTAAATATGAGGTGACCAGTAGATGTTGTAAAATGTGGCTCTAGATCAAGTGTGATATCTAACTAGAGATGTAAATAGCTGGCAAAAGACAGTGGTTGAAGCACCAGCAATCGATATAATTTTTCATGTTTAACTTAACATATTTATTGGGTATCTACAGTTGTCCTGTGCTAGGCACTAGGGATCTCAGCACCAAATGGCACAGGAGTATGGTTCTTGGTATCACAGAGTTTATCTTTTAGTGAGGGTAGAAATACTTAAATATAATTATACTAAGTACTTAATTATATTTGAGATAAATGTTAATATAACAGAAGGATCTAACTTATCCTGGAGGAATTGGGCAATTATCCCTGAGGAACTAATGTTTAAACTTAGTACTAAACAATGGGAAGGGGGGGTGGAGGAGGACTTGCCTTGAGGCAGAAGAGAGACTGATTTCTTTCAAGGAACAGAAAGGTCAGAATGTCCAACATGGTGGCCAAGGGATTTTGAGATGAGGCTAGAAGGATGGGTAGGATCCAGAAAATATAACTTAGAGGCCAAGAAAAGGATTTTGTACTGTATCTTAATACTAATAGGGAACACTTAGTAATTTTAAGCAGAGGAGTAACATGAAGAAATGCATATATTGAAAACATTACTCTGGTGCATGAATAGATTGAAGGTGGCAAGAGTGGACACAGGAGAACCGTCACGAGGCTATTGTAGTCCAAGCAAGAAAATGAGAAGAACAAGAACTGAGAATGAACCTTGAGGAAGAGTGCTTGATGTCCTTAGAGCAGTTTCTATGGTATGGCTAGAATAAGGCAAGTTAGAATGGATTAAAAAATGAATTGGAAATGAGAAAGTAGAGTTGAGTAGGATGGACAGTTCATCCAAGAATTCTGACTTAGAAGTAAAGGAAAGAGGAAGGCTATGTATAGGACATAAGGGTGTCCTATCCTTGGAAGGAAGATGGGGCAATCTACTTCCGTATTGATACTGCCTCGGAAACCCAAAGAGGGGTTGCTATGAGTCGGGTCCGACTCGACGGCATATAACAACAACAATAATACATAAGTAAAAAAATTTCAGTAGATCATAAATGCATGTAATTTCTAAAAATTAAATGTTATCAAGAACCATATACATGTACAAGAAGTCTCCCACCCCTGTGGCCCAGTCTTTGGTTCTCTCACTCTTAACAATTTATTCTATCTTTTAGAGATTCTTTACATATACGAGCATTTATGTGTCAAAAGAGCTTTAGTATAATACTTTAAAAATAAAAAAGTGTGGGGTGGGTGGTTAATGCTAGTGAGAACCAACAGAAAAGGAGAAACTGAAGATAAGGGAGAGGAAGGGTAGAGGGAGTACATCTCTTTTGTTGTATTTGTATCTACCTTCTCTCTATTTACAGGTATGTGTAAGGCTGGAAATAAGGGGAATTAATGCCTGGTAGCTCAGGTGGCACAGTGCCTAAGAAATTTGACTGCTAACCAGAAGGCTGGCTGTTCTCAAACCCACCAGCCACTCCATGGAAGGAAGATGGGGCAATCTACTTCGGTAAAGATTTACTGCCTTGGAAACCCAATGGAGGTGGCTATGAATCAGAATCAACTCAATGGCTATGTTTTTTTTTTTTTTTTCTTTTTAAATATACCTGGTAGTTTCTATCTTCTGTCTGCATTAGGAACAGAGGTTATATGCTCCTGAAAATAATAAGGTAGGGAGATAGTGGGGGATGGACCTTGAAGAAAGTGGAAGAGATCTGAAATAGCCACCATGGGGTCTGGAAAGAATACAGACTGGTGGAACAAAGGGATTGTTACTATTGTGAGTCAGTGTCAGGTGTCCACTTCAAGGACATAAATAGTAATAGTTCTTAGTCTTGGTGCTATGTGATTTTCTGTGCTAAGTGTTCTTACCATGTCATCCCTGACAAAAGCTATGAGTACCCTTAATTAACATACTTAGCTTAGCAGTAAAGAACAAGAATTCCCATGCACGTTGATGGGACTTCTCCCTTAGTAAGCTCAGCATAGTAGTAAACATCCTCCAAAGCTTTGACTTATTAAAGTATCCAGATAATTTTGTGTGTCTAGACACATCACTACACTGCCTGGCACAAACTAACAGAATGTTCCACATATTAACAGTAAATTAATACTCCTAAAGTTTTTTTTTCTTTTTGAGAACTAAAATAACACAGAAATCATTAGATTAACATCTAAATTTTAGACATCAGGAAAATGACTGAGTGTCAAGAAAATGACTCTTCCAAGGTCATGAGACTAGTATGTGTCAGCACTGTGTCTCTAGAACCCAGGTCTCATACTTCTTACCCTCTTAGTTGCTGGCATGAAAATTCACTGACTTTCCACTGACCATTAAAAAAAAAAAAAACCTCACTGCTATCACGTGAATTCAACTCATAGCAACCCCTCCTTGGGTTCCCGAGGCATTATTTCTACAGAAGTAGATTGCCCAGTCTTCCTTCTGGTGGGTTTGAACAGCTAGCCTTCTGGTTAGCAGTCAAATGCCTTAGGCATTGTGCCACCAGAGCTCCCAAACTATGTGCCCATGGGACACTGGGTTCTCATAATCAGATTCAGGATATTCTACTATATTGAGTGATGATGATATAAAAATTTGCAGGATAAAAAAGTTAATGGAAAGATGGAATTTTTTCTTCTGTTTTTTTTTTTTTTTTTTGGTCTTCTCATACATATTTTTAAAGTTTTGGTGCTTGCTACAAAACAGATAATGAGAAAGCATGAACTGCTGTCCCCAGATTAAGTTTCAACTTGTATTTAACTTGTATTTCTTTGAAGTTAGTGTTGTGATTTTTGTTAGGTACATGTGTTCCTCATGTCTGTATTCAGAAACATTTAGTCAAAGCCTAAAAGTGTTAATGCAATTCTGCTAGGTTCTAGAGATACAACGAATAAGATTTCATCCCTTCCCACAAATGGCTTAAATTTAGATTAGAAGTGGGAATACAAGGGGGCTGGCAGTTATCATTTCTTGGGTAAGAGCGGAAGGAAAGACTTCATGGAAGAGGTGACATTTGAACTGAGTTTTTTAAAATGAGTAGGTTTTTTACACATAAAAAGATGAAACTGAAATAAAGTGTTGATTAAGCAAATGGAAGAGGGTTTTCTAATTAGAGAAAAATTTGTGAACAAAGCAACAGAAAGGTATGAGAAGGCCTGGCATGTTTAAGTACTAGCAGTGATTCAGTATGGCTAGAGGGTAGCATGAATGGGCAAATAATGGGAGAGTAAGGCAGAGAGACAGCAGAGATGGAATCAAGAAAATGCCCTTTTTGTTATAAGAAGTTTGAACTTTATTCTGTAGGCAGTGGAGAGTCATTAATAATTTATACGCAAGAGAATGACTGACTGACTGATTCTGTGGGTTTTTTATGTCTATAAGAAAACATTTTAGTGAAGAAAGATTTGGGTGTTGTCAGTCTGGAGGTGTGGAAACCAGTTGGGAAATTAATAATCCAGGTAAGAATTGAGGGTCTGAAGTAATTAAAGCTATAGTAATAGGGATGGACAGGCAGAAGTATCTAAAGAAACTTAATGATGGATTGGATTGAAGAGAGGAGTCAAAATTTACTTCCTGGTTTTCAGCTTATATATCTAGGTCAATGGGGATACTTTTCACTATAATGGCAATATAGTTTGGGAAGGACAGTGTAAGTTCTGTGTGGTAGATTGCTTTGAGAACCTGTTGGGCATCCATATAGACATCCAGTAAGTTATTGGGTATATGGGGCTAGAGATAAAATTTCAGAAGTCATCAATAATGAAGTTGCCCAGAAAAAGCATTTAGACCTGGAATATTCCTAACCTGGAATCCAGATATCTTGAGATTACCAAAATATTGTATATGTAACTTTTGTTAGAAGGTTCATAGTTCTCATCAGGTTCTCAACAGAGATAATAAACACTATTTAGTGTGAAAAGGGGTCAAGGATAGAGCCCCCAGTATCTTTATTGTATAAGTGATGGCCCAGGGAAGCAACTGCTACAAAGGAGGTAGAAGAGAAACAAGAATGAAGAGAGAATCATACTGAAACCTAAGTAGGGGCAGCATTGGCTGATGCTACAGGAGGACATGTGTCAAGTAAGATAAAGACTAAAGAATTCATTGGTTTGACCATTAAAAGATTGGTAAAATTGTTCATAATGAACAAGTTAGAATGAATGTATTTGTATTTAATGAAGCTCCCTGCAGAGACACCATGGTTTCTAAAAATTGTAAGGAGTTCTGGCCTAAAATAAAATTCAGATACCTCAGCCTGGTGTACAAGGCTGTCTAAAATTTGTTCTTGCCTTTCCATTACAATTTTATTCTCACTTTAACATTCTGAACTTTAAAGCTAGTCAAAACTATCTCTGTTGTTTTCTGGAAAAAAACAAAAACCTGTTGCAGTTGAATTGGATTCGTAGCGACCCTACAGGACAAGGTAGAACTGCCCTATAGGGTTTACAAGGCTGTAATTACAGAAGCAGATTGTTACATCTTCTCCTGCAGAGCAGCTGGTGGATTTGAACCAAGACCTTTCAGTTAGCAGCTGAGCTCTTAACCAGTGCACCACCAGAGCTCCTTTGTGTTCTGGATACTTCATGCAAATCTTAGCTCTATGCTCCTGCTTGTGTTTTTCATCCTGCCTGGTTCCCTACTGAACAAATTCTATGAGTCTTGCACTGTGTAGTTTTATTCTTCCTTTGTGTCCTGTTTTGATTATTTGACCTATATTGATTTTCTTCTTCCTTTATAACCTAGTGGTACTTGTCATCTTACTTGTTTTGGCATTTTTAAATAGTATTACCTTGCATTGCTTCTTACTTCACGTATTATTTCCTTCTTTCCCCAATGAGATTTTAACTCCTAAAGGCTAGTAATATCTTATAATTAATCACACCCTCTAGTGGCAGAATTTTCAATACTTACTGTAGATGCTAAAATATTTGAATGAACTTAAGCTAAGTCAAACATAGTATGGGAAAACAGCTTTAAGAAAAAATTCATATGATGCATTCCAAATTACAGAGCAGTGATTTAGTGATCATTTTGTCCACTGTACTCCATTGTATAGGGAATCAAGAGTTGATTACATACCAGAATGAGATAGTGATAGCACACTTATATAAAACTTAAGAACTTTTTGGCTTTTACGGGGAATTTTAGGTGTCAGATTAATTGAATTTATTTCCTGAGTCAAAATTATTTTTCCATGATAAAAATTAGCTTGCTTTTCAAAATGAAAATAACGGTTTTAGGACTTTAAAAGTTGCATATAAAATAAAATACAGAAGTTTACAAAGTAGGAGTATAATACTTTTTCTGTTTCACCAGAGACATTCATCTGTTATAAGCATCTTTATAGTGCCTCTTATAAACTAAGCAAGTATCAGTGTGTTTAACGTAACAAAACATAGTCACTAAAAGTGCAAGTGACATCCAAGATTAAAACATAATAAATTATTTTTGGAAGAAAAATCTTTCTGAATTTATATGTTAAACTTCAGTGGTGGGATGATTTGTAGTTTTACTAGATGATAATTTTTCATCAGGAGCTCTGGTAGCAAAGTGCGTAAGGCACACTGGGCTGCTAACTAGAAGGCTGGCGGTTCGTACCCACCAGCCACTCTCGGAAAGAAGGTTGGGCAATCTACTTCCATAGTGATACTGCCTCAGCAACCAAGGAGGGGTCGCGGTGAGTCAGGTCCAACTCGACGGCACATAACAACAACAACAACAATTTTTCATCATCTTACTTATATATAATATTTGTTTCATTGTTTGCTGGCAAATTTGGCATAACTCAGAACTGTGGTAGGGAAAAAAAAACAAGGGTTGCATTGCTTTATTCTGGCATCAGAGAAAAAAAAATCTCTTAGAATTGAGAAATAGATTAAGTTAGATATTGCTTAATGGTTCTCATTATTGGTGTGCAGATATCTGCTAAGAATAACCCCAATCACAATAATTATCTGACATTCAGAAGAAATAAATCCTTAGACTTTAGTGAACCCTCAATTTGACATACTTTAATGAATGTCTTGGTTTTGAGGTTTGTATTTTTTTCCTAGAAATCATAATGTATGTTTCCACGAAAGTGAAGTTTTTGTTATATCCTTATAACATAATTAAAATTTTTTTTTTAACAGAAAACATATTTTGACTAGTTTTCACAAAGAAGCAAAGTTCTTTTAATTCACAAGAATTATTGCTTGCTGAGTAGAATGTAATGTAGCATTAAAATCCAGATCTTTCTGGGGGATAAAATAAGCTTCTCACTAGCTAGCTAAGTGACTTACTTTAGCACAACTGCCTCACAATGCTCCTCACCCCAGTCTGTGCCTCAGCAGTATTTCAAATACCACATGTCCTACACCTGCCATATAATTTGGAAAGCCTTTATAAATATTAAAATGCTGCCATAGGTATCCCTACTTTATAATAAAAACTTCATTAAAATTTTCAGAGAAAAGCAAAATGTATCCCAATTAGTATTTATCAATATCTTATGAGCTAAAATGATAAGTAAAAACTGTAGGATGGAGTTTAATCACTTTGATATATCAGAAGGCATTTTATGGTCCTATTTTACCTGGGGTATGAGGATGTATCTTTGTTATTAGTCCAGAGGACAAAAAAATATATATATAAAATTGAAAGATTTTATTTCAGAATTTTCTGTTACACATACTTAACTACCTTTGTCAAAAGAAATGTAGTCAAATCACTGGGGTGGAAAGACAAGATTCCAGATACCATGGTGGCCAACAGCAGTCTGAAAGAAAAACCAAAAGATTTGATCTTTGGTAGATTGAGTACCTGCTATCTAACCCAATCGTGGGTGAGTACAACTTGGGTAGTATACATTATCTAGAACAGTCCAGTGGAAATACGTATTTTAAATTTCCTAATAGCTACTTTAAACGGTAAAAAAAAATCATTTTGAATAATACATTTAATTTATGAGGGCTCTGGTAGCATAGTGCCTGAGGCACTTGACTGCTAACCAGAAGGCTGGCAGTTCAAACCCACTAGCCACTCCTCGGAAGGAAGGTTGGGCAATCTACTAGCCACTCCTCGGAAGGAAGGTTGGGCAATCTACTTCCTTAGTGATACCGCCTCGGAAACCCAAGGAGGGGTCGCTATGAGTCAGGTCTGACTCTACATCACATACAACAAACATATCCAAAATAGGAACTCTGGTAGCATAATGCCTAAGACATTTGACTGCTAACCAGAAGGCTGGCGGTTCAAAGCCACCAGCCACTCCTCGGAAGGTTGGGCAATCTATTTCCGTAGTGATAATGCCTCAGAAACCCAAGGAGGGGTCACAGTGGGTTTGGTATATCCAAAATATTTCAGTGCTGTGTGTGCTGTGTTAACTTGAGTATGTGTCTCCAGTATATTCCACAACCAAACTCAATGATGTTTTCATGTGAAACATTTTTTAAATACTAGAAATACTTTGTTCTTTTTTATGTACTAAATCTTTGAAATTTGGTGTCATACTTAAAAGTACATTACAGTTACCCATATTTCAGGTGTATGTATGACTAGTAATGACTCTATTAGACAGAACATTTCTAGAGCATCCAGGGATTGTGTGCCCGTGACATTAAGAATATAACTTACCTCATTTCCAGTGTATAATATTAAGTTAACCTTAGAGAATGTCTATATCTACATGTAGCCAAGTAAGCCACTAGAGGTCATGAATTGTTAATCTTGGTCATGAATTGTTAATCTTGGGACCACCTGTTTTCAAGATCAAGATAAAAATACTTTTTTGTTTAACCTAATCACTGTTTAGTAGAATACTCATAAATTTCAGTATTGTTTTCTCCAGATAAGACTTTCTAGCAAGACTCTTCAGTCTGTTGTCAGTCATGTTGTGCTACATCTAAATTCTGTACATATTTTATATAATATAAAGGAAAGTAATTTTATTTTTATGATTTGTACTTAATTTATTAGAAAATTGTGACTCTTGACATATTCTGAACTGTATTAAGAAAAATGATAATAAATACCTTACTCTTTGAGATATTTAATTCTATTAAGTAATTGAGACTATCATCTGATTTGCATATTTTTTATTTTTTTTTTATTTTAAGGACATGGAATATTATCTTGTAAAATGGAAAGGATGGCCAGATTCTACAAATACTTGGGAACCTTTGCAAAATCTCAAGTGCCCATTACTACTTCAGCAATTCTCTAATGACAAGCATAATTTTTTATCTCAGGTAAAGAAAGGCAAAGCAATAACTCTTAAAGACAATAATAAAGCTTTGAAACCTGCCATTGCTGAATATATTGTAAAGAAGGCTAAACAAAGGATAGCTCTACAAAGATGGCAAGATGAACTCAACAGAAGAAAGAATCATAAAGGAATGATATTTGTTGAAAATACTGTTGACTTAGAAGGCCCACCTTCAGACTTCTACTACATTAATGAATACAAACCAGCTCCTGGAATCAGTTTAGTAAATGAAGCTACCTTTGGTTGTTCATGTACAGATTGCTTCTTTGAGAAATGTTGTCCTGCTGAAGCTGGAGTTCTTTTGGCTTATAATAAAAACCATCAGATTAAAATCCCACCTGGTACCCCCATCTATGAATGCAACTCACGATGTCAATGTGGACCTGATTGCCCCAATAGGGTTGTACAAAAAGGCACACAGTATTCCCTTTGCATCTTTCGAACTAGCAATGGCTGTGGCTGGGGTGTAAAAACACTTGTGAAGATTAAAAGAATGAGTTTTGTCATGGAATATGTTGGAGAGGTATGTTCAACTTATCACATAGCAAATTGTGTACATGTAAGATTGACATTTTTGAAAAGTTACCTTTTTACTCAGTAACTGTGTTTGGTACATTTTGATATTTGCAGATAAGTGAAAACTCATTTTCAGGTTTGGGAGAAGAGTTCACTGGCACAGTTAAATACATAAACATGTGCATGAACAAAGGATATATATAATGACAAATGAAATGAATATAGTCATCTTTCAACAAATGTCCATTCAGTCATTGAAACTGGTATTTGTGTATTTTAAAATGGAACCACTTTTTATAGGAAGTCCTAAGAAGATTAGATCTAAACACATGCTCACTTTGAAATTTTTAAGTTGTAATTTACTCCGTCTGACCAAATATAGTTCAGTGTAGTTGGCAAATCTCAATTTTGTATCAACATGAAAGATATTGTAGAGTAGACCAATGTTTCATAGACAAGTATTATAAAGTAGACATAAAACAATTTATTGCATTCATAATAAAATCCTAATTGTCTTTACAACTCAGATACTTTGAACCATGAAGCATGTTCTCTGAATTGCTGTATGTTGTTGTTGTTGTTGTTGTTATGTGCCGTCGAGTCGGCCCCGACTCATAGCGACCCCTCCTTGGGTTTCCGAGGCAGTATCACTACGGAAGTAGGATTGCCCAACCTTCCTTCCGAGGAGTGGCTGGTGGGTTTGAACCGCCAGCCCTCTGGATAGCAGTCAAGTGCTTTTAGCCACTATGCTACCAGAGCTCCTCATAGATACTAGCAAATTTATTTTTATACAGATAGAAATGTTTTATACAGATAAAAAGTTTATTTATAAATATGTTTCTATCTATAAAATAGTATTTACTGCTTACTATTCCAAGCACTTTATATATTAACTCATTAATCTTTTCAACAACTCTAGTAGGTATTCTTCTATCTCCATTATTATAAATAAGGAAACTGAGGCACAGAGAAAGTGAGCAACTGGCCCAAGGTCACAGTAATAAAGAGGAGTCAGGATTCAAAACCAAGTTTGCAAAACCAGTGTTCTTTACCTCACACCATACTGCCTCAAACTGAATGGTGGATAAAACATATTCATCTAGAATTCTGAAATTAGATCTTTGTGTTCATACCAATACATTTAGAAAGTGGCAGATTATGATTAATTGTTAGGATACCATATTTTGCACAACCAGATTATTCCTTTTTGGCAGCCAAATTTGGTTGACCTCATGAATCATTAGATATTTTTGGTTTCTTTAGCTGAGCATGTAGTAAAGTTGTGTTTTTAAAAGCAGAACAGTAAATGATGGTTTTGAGCTATAGAATTTCGTGAAAACAACCTATCCTCCAAAATTGAACTTTCCATACAGTTCACTGCAAGTTTAGTATACTTTCTCTCCTGTATTTATAATAAATTATTTGTGACTGCACATAGTTGAGATGAGTGAGAAGTATACCTTTAGAAGCATATACATGTAAATTTAGTCCTTTGCATTTAGTTGTATCCTTAGCTGTAGGTGAATAGCTTTTTACTTTGGTGGGATAGTGCTCAAGGCATTCAACTGCTAACCAGAAGCCTGGCAGTTCAGACCCACCAGCCACTCCACGGAAGGAAGATTGGGCAATCTACTTCCGTAGCGATACTGCCTTGGAAACCCAAGGAGAGGTCGCTATAAGTCGGATCCAACTCAGTGGCAGTGAGTTTTTAGTTTTTAATCATAATGAGAAGACGGCTGGCGGTTCAAACCCACCAGCCACGCCTCGGAAGGAAGGTTGGGCAATCCTACTTCCGTAGTGATAACTGCCTCGGAAACCCAAGGAGGGGTCGCTATGAGTCGGGGCCGACTCGACAGCACATAACAACAACAACATAACAACAGCGTTTCAGCTTTATTGTTGAGTTGTCTCAAATACTATTTAAAAGTTACGGGGTTTTTGTCCCACCATTCTCCTCCATTCATTTTCCAGACTAGGTTGTATGAACGTTTATTGTGATGATGACACCTGGAATTTCTTACTTTTTAAACATTCATATACATTAATAAGCTTTGGGTAATTATTTTTTGAGATTGTTGGTTTTCCATTGCTTCACAGAATGCAGATTTACAGATGATTGTTTCTTTAGTTTAGCAATAGCCATGTTATATACTGTAGTTTTTTTTTTTTCCCCAGGTGATCACAAGTGAAGAAGCTGAAAGACGGGGCCAGTTATATGACAACAAAGGAATCACATATCTCTTTGATCTAGACTATGAATCTGATGAATTCACCGTGGATGCAGCTCGATATGGAAATATATCTCATTTTGTGAATCACAGTGTAAGAAATACTTAAAATATAAACAAGATTAAAATTCAATTTAATACTGTTTAGATGATTTCTATACAGTATCATGAACTATATACCCTTTTAAAGTATATTTTACTTTAAAATATATTAATAAATATTTTAATATGAGGGCTTCTTAAGCATTATTGCTGTATTACAAAAATAAATAATTGAGATGCTTGGCAAATACCAGGTATTTTGCAAGACTCTACGTATGTTACTTCATTTAAACTTTCCACCAACTTTATAAGGTAGATGTTACTCTCCTCTCAAAGGAGGAAATTAATGAGTTTAAGGTAAAAATATTAAGAATCACATACAACTATATAGGTGTCTTACAGAACATAGCTAAATTAAATTAACATAGCTAAATTTTAAGAAGTATGACTCCTAAAATATAAACATGTTAATATTTAAAACTTTACAGAGTATTGAAGTATTTAGGGCTCTTTTTCTAAATTATAAATTGGTATTCTTACTTTTTAATTAATTTTTTTAAAACACTTCAAACACAGTTGAAATCTTAACTCCAGAATCGTACATTCACATCTTATACTCTAAAAACTGTTACCAAAAATAAACAAGTTAGTAGTTATGGGGCACTTACTAAGTGCCAAGTATTTAGCATAACATTAGACTTGCGAGGTTGACCATAATCTCTATTTTATAGGTAAGAAGAAAAATATGTCTCCGAGAGTAAGCTGACGATAGTGAGGAAGTAGATCGTATTGAATTTTGATGGATTTCATACCAAGAAACTTGTTTATGATTACTATTTAAGTGTTGGAGATCTTCTTAATCCCTTTTTAGTTTTATGATTTATTTAAAGTTGTAAGGAATTTTTTCTTAATGATAAATTTGAGGTACTCCAAAAATAGATATATTCTATTCAAGGTCAGTTAAACTAGTTATTTTGATTTCTTAATATGACCTACTATATCTTTCTTGTATACTCCATAATTTAGTTATTAAAATATCAAACACTACCAGATAAAAGCTTAAGCAATGAAACACTATGCTTAATATGAAATTTGAGTTCTGTGGTTGGTTTGATGTTTTAAATACAATTATTCTAGTTCCAGTATATAACTCTGAAATATTTACAGGTAAAATGATATATTCTTTGGAATTTGCATTAAAATTCTCTAAAACAAAAAGTTGAGACCAGATGAAACATTGTTGGTTAAATGTTAAATCTTTAATCAAAATTGGTTAAAGATTATATATGGCTTATAGAAGAGCTCATTACCATTATTTTCATTTAAGTGGGTTATAACATTCCTTTTTAGTGTGACCCAAATCTTCAAGTGTTCAATGTTTTCATTGATAACCTTGACACTCGTCTTCCTCGGATTGCATTATTTTCCACAAGAACCATAAATGCTGGAGAAGAGCTGACTTTTGATTATCAAATGAAAGGTATGGTTTAGCAAGTATAGCTTCAGTGTAAAGGATCTAATTATAGTGGGAAAAGGCTAAAAAATTATCTTCTTACTCAAGGACACAAAGCTAATAGGACAGAGCTAAAACTACATAGAATCCAGGTCTCTCTGACCTTAGACTAAGTAATGTTCTTTCTTCCTCATCATACTGTTTCCTGACTTATTTTGAACTTCCATTTGGAAGCTTATTTATTATAGCATCATTTCTCTCTACCATACTACTTAACATTTTAAAAAAATGATAAGCCTACATCTATGAATAGTTAACTAAGGGGGGATGTTTAGTGAAAAGACTGAAAATATCATGGAAATCACATTAACTTCTTTTCTACTGAATCTGGCTTTTAAATAAGTAAATAAACTCACTGCTGTGGAGTCAGATCCTACTCATAGCGATCCCTCCTTGGGTCTCCGAGACGGTATCACTACAGAAGTAGGTTGCTCAGCCTTCTTACCGAGGAGTGGCTGGTGGGTTTGAACCACCAGCCTTCTGGTTAGCAGTCAAATGCCTTAGGTACTATGCTACCAGAGTTCCTCACTTTTAAATAGAACATTTAATTCTGTTTCCTTCATTTTAACAATATGAAAGTTTTCTTTCCTTTGTTTTTCTAACAATGATCCCCTTTATATATAACTTCTTGGCCTCACATTATATACTCTTTAAGTAATATATAAAATGAATGATTGTATATTAGATTTTTCCAATAAATTTCATCATTCAGAAATCCATTCTCACAAATATGGGCTAAAAGGATACACTTTACAGTTTAATAGTCTACACTGTTTATACCTTCAAGACAATTAATAATGACTTGTCTCTGAATAGGAGCTCTGGTGGTATAGTGCCTAAGGCATTTATTTGGCTGCTAACCAGAAGGCTGGCGGTTCAAACCCACCAGCCACTCCTCGGAAGGAAGGTTGGGCAATCTACTTCCATAGTGATACTGCCTCAGAAACCCAAGGAGGTGTCGCTGACTCAGATCGACTGGATGGCAGTGCGTCTGGTTTTTGGTTTTGTCTCTGAATGTTCATAGTTATATATGGTTGTTAGGTGCGGGAGTTGATTTTTGACTCACAGTGTCTCCATGTGACAGAGTAGAACTGCCCTGTAGGGTTTTCTGAGTTATAATCTTTATGAAAGCAGACCATCAGGGCTCCTTGTTTATATATACAAAGGAAAGTTACATTTCTTTAGGAGTTAGCTTTAACGATCTTGAATACATAGCACTTTTGCTAACTAATTTAAAACTAATAGGAAATTTGAAATTCATTCTAAATTATCTTGACTCTCTTTATCCTCTATTTCTTTTTCTATGTATGCAGGTTCGGGAGATATATCTTCAGATTCTATTGACCATAGCCCAGCCAAAAAGAGGATCAGAACTGTGTGCAAGTGTGGAGCTCTGACTTGCCGAGGTTACCTCAACTGAATTTTCAGGAAATGGAACTGATGATCATTTTAGTTTTGTTTTTTCTTAATGTTAACATTTAAAAAATCCCAAGTATTTGGGAATTTTTTTTCATATTATTAAGACTATTCTATGTTAATTTATAATTCATAATTCACATTTCAAAACATCAGCCAAATGCATTGTTGAGGCTTCTGAAGAGAGGAACACAGGATCACATAGACCAATTTGAAGTGTACATGTTTAATGGTTGGATACCAAGCATGGAAGGAAAAGTATTTACATATCAACATATACATATTTAAGAAGTTGGTGTGAATAGAGAAATGCCTCCTTCACTATGTGAGAAGTGTTAAACTGATAACGTAACAGTTGTTAAGATCAAACATTCAATTTGCCATACACCTTGGAGAAATACTAATTCAATTTGGACAAATACACCACCAGTTCTACCTTTGTAGTTACATTGTAATTCCTATTCACCTACTTAATACTTGCTGTACTTGTATTTGAGACAACTAGGTGATACCAGATTTTATATTCTATTTCCTACTTTTATCATTAAAATATTGGCATCTGAATGATGTAAAAATTAAAGGTAGAAAATTAAATGTAAAAAAAAAATTACTTATAGCTTGATTTCCTGTTTTGAAGCATCTATCTTTATGGAGGAATTTGTGTCTTATCTGGTAGTTCTTAAAGACTTTTTTACCCTGTGGATGAAAACTCTCTCAAAAACTTTCTCTGGAAGTCCAGAATACCCAGCCATTACACTTTTTTGAAAGGATGAGGCCATGGGACCAGTTGGTGGTGTGGGGTGCTAGTCGGGGCAAGCAAAGCATTAGGGTATCCATGTTGAGTGCCTCTGGTCTAAACACCCAAGCAAGACACCCCTAGAAACAGCTGTACCTAGTGATAATGTTACACACAGTACATTATATCTTCTGTATTTTTTAAAATTTCCTATAGACTCTTCTTAAAAAGTAATCTATATTTTGAACTGATACTTGTTTTATACATGAATTTTTTTAATATAACAAAGCTAAACTTGAGTTGGCCAAAAGTAGCTTTTTGTGTGCCTGAATTATGACCATTTGTTAGTTGAACTACAAAGACTGAAATGGAATATATTATAGATTTTTATTGTTTTCCTGCATGGTAAAGCCTCAGTCAGGAAAAATTGTTTTCTCCTATTTCTGATTCTGGGATTCCTAATCATGGTGTCCGATAAGATAAAATGCAGCAAATAAGTTTAGTTGTCAGTATTGCTAATTAAGTTTTACCTAAGCTCATTTTACCCTGAGCTTTAGTGGCCTAAAATAAGCTTGGGTAAAATTGAACTGACTTCAAGAATGTAGCACTTCAAATATCTTCTTCATGTTTTTTGGGGAGAAGCAACACTTTATTCATTATATTGCTTTCACATGATTTTGCTCTCATAAAACGAATAAATTGACATATTTGGAGCCTCAGTATATCTGCTAACTAAAATGTGCAGAATGTCCTAAGGAAAAATAGAATTTTTAATGCTATTTCTTAACATTTTCTTTATGAAAAATTAGTGAGATGGTATCAGTGCTGATAGAGTCGCAGATTTACAGGTTGCTCACAGTTGCCAAGCTTATTTCAAATTATGATGCTCACAGATTTAAAGATGCATCATAAACATTCTTTTTTAAAATGTCAGTGTTTTACTGTCTAGTTATTCGATCTTGTCTACTTTTCATGTGTTTAAAAAAATGTAAAACTGGAGGGCGAAGGAAAAGCTATTTTCACTAAACTGGTAGTTTTGTCCTTGTTAATAGAAATTTAATGCTAAGTTTCTTTGTAAACCTTATATTACTAAAGAGCTGAACTTCAGCAGTAAAATAATAGAAACATTTAATCAAAGCTGTTGTTAGGACCTTTCACTATTTTAAGCCAGCATTTAGCTTCTTTAATTTCCTGAAGTTGTCAAAATTTGTTCTCTCAAATATAAAGCAAATATTCAAGGGTGATAATTAGATCAAGTTTAAAATGTAAATCCACTGTACAAGATATATCAATACTGTTGTTTTCAGCATCTATACAAGAGGATTGTAATACACAAGTAAAATCTCAGGGTTTTTCCCCCATATTTACAAAATATACACTGCATTTATTTTTCTTAAACACTTTCTCCTTAGCAAAATAAATTTGGCCTTTGATGTTCTATTTACCATGTTAGCTTTGCTTCTGAATATTTTACTGTCATTTTCTGATAAAGCTACAAAAAAGGGCAGGAAAATAAAAATGTATTCCTGATTACCTGATGATGAGATTTAGTCAAAGGCTTGTATGCAAGTCCTTTAATGTTACTTTCCTTTTAAGAAAGCTTATCGTTGTTATGGTTCATGCATTTGAATATTAAAAGTATGGAATTTTACATTTTGTTAATATAATGTGGATGGGTATTTCTGAAATTTTAAAAATATCATTATAACCAGGTATTCAAATATATTTAAGTATTGCCTTGCAAATGCAAAGGAATTTCAGAACTCAGAGCTAATACTCATTTAACAATGTTTAGACCCTTTTAAGTTGGTGCTATCATCCCTGTATTACACCTAAAGAAATAGTCTTAGGCTGGTTAAATAATATTACTATGCCCAAGATCACCCAGCTACTAGACAGCAGACTATTAGGGAGGCAGTGGTGGTTCAGTGGTACAATGCTCACATTCCATGCAGGACACCTGGGTTTGCTTCCTAGTCAGTACATTTCACGCACATCTACCACCTGTCATTGGACCTTTGCTAGATGAATTGACAGCCAGTAACAATAACAGGGTGAGTATTTTAAGAACATTTAATCTTCAAATTTAGCCAAACTTTTTAACAATTAATTTCTGCTATGAAATATCTAAGTCCTGGGACTCCTCTCTAAGGCATATGCGGCTAGCCACTAGGCTTCTTCACTTTTCCTTTTTATACTTTTCAGTTCTTAAAGCAAAAAAATCAAGTAGCCACTACAATTAACTCTGTTTTTATATTCTTATTGAGAGGCATTATGGCCTAATGGTTAAGAGTATAGCCTCTGTGGCCAAATGGCCTGTTTGAATCCTGCCTTTGCCCTTTACTAGTTAATGTATCTCTCTGTGCCTTAATCTCATCTGTAAAATGGGCATAATAAATCTAACTACCTCAAAGGACTGTTGTGAGGATTAAAAGAGTTAATACATAGTATATAAAAGACTTGGAACAGTCACAGAGTAAGCACCACACAGTATTAGCTATTACTGCTCTGTACTGCAATTAAAAATCTCTGGTGGTCATTACATGTTTGTTGGTCAGTCTGTTCTGGTGTTTTTGGCACTTAAATTAATTCTGCCAGCATTTATCATATGCCAGACTTAAATAAAACAATGAAAATGTGGTTGTATGTAATACTGGTAGTGATTATAAAATGCTAAGAATATGTTCAAAAGACTGGAGATATTTTTTGAACACCATAGTGAAAAACCACCTTGAATCATAAACTATACTAAATCTTAAGTGTCAGTAAATGTATGCAAATAAAGTTATATTTGATTAAATTATGATAAATATAACTGATTTGTAGAGCCATAAATAAATGAAAAGTCTCGGGGTTTCTGTATTAGGCTTGTAGTTATGGCTAGATACTAAACCAACTACTTCCGATCCTTACTTGTTCCAGTGATTTTCTTTTTTAATGAACTTTGAATTTTTATAACTCTAAGGGGAGATGAGTAAAATGGAATGGATATAACTATAATCCTGTCCCAATCATGTTGTTGTTGGTATGTGCCGTCGAGTCGGACCCAACTCATAGCGACCCCTTCTTGGGTTTCCGAGGCAATCACTATGGAAGTAGATTGCCCAACCTTCCTTCCAAGGAGTGGCTGGTGGGTTTGAACCGCCAGCCTCCTGGTTAGCAGTCAAGTACCTTAGGCACTATGCTACCAGTGCTCCTGTCCCAATCATATGAGTCTGTACTGCTGCATATTTTAAAAATAAACTATTTCATTATACAATAAACTCACATCACCAGCTGAGTTAGAAAAGAGGGATCAGCATTCTTTTAATGACAAAGTTAATGAGGGGAAAAAACCTAGTATTTTTATATTCCTTTGCCCCCAGGTACCATACTTTAATACAGTCTTTGTTGTACACATTAATAAAACTTACTATTGAGTGATTTCTTAAAAAAAAAAACAAAACTCTGCCATTGAGTCATTTCCAACTCATAGTGGCCCCCACTGGGTTTCTGAGGCTGTAAATCTTTAAGTAGATCATCCCATCTTCCTTCCATGGAGTAGCTAGTGGGTTTGAGTCCCTGACCTTCCATTAGCAGCCAGATGTCTTATCCACTATACCACCAGAGCTCCTATTGAGTAATTTAGAGACTTTAAACTCAGCATATTTCTCTAAGATCAAACAGAAATGAGATGAATAAGACTTCTCCACTTCATCGTTATTCTCAGCCCTATTCCATATTACACATGCCAGTCACTTGTTACTCCTTTTGTGTCAGTTTCTTAGTTGGAGTTTGAACCTTAAGTGCCAGTATCTAGTTTTTATGCCCCCTGAAAGAAGTATCCCCAGATGGGCAAGGGGCTACTACAATCAAGCCTAATTTGTCCTGCTTTCAACATTTGTATATGGAACATTCCTATTTGGAGAAATGAGGGCTGGCTTCCTGGGTCCTTGTGGCATTGGCTCCTCTGAATGCCCAGTTTATTCTCCTTTCCCACTGACTCCAAATCTTATAAAACCCTAGTCTTACGGGTCTAGTACTTACTTTTGCATGATAATGCATATCACTGTTTAATCTACAAATTAATGCTTCAATGACTCCATCTAAACTTGTTTTAAGTACCTGCTTTTTGTTTCCTTAATCTATGAAATGTCAACATACTGAAGTGTTTTATATATTAATAAATGTTCATTAAATCCTCATACAAAACAATGCAGAAGCATAACCCACTGTTGATGGACTTTAAGAAAGTTGCACACATACTTTAGCCATGTAACTTAAGGATTTTTTTTCTAATATTAATTTTACCAGTGTATTTACAAGGTTTGTAAGTGATGTTAACATCTTTTGAGGTAAATAAGGTGCTTATTTTTTCCTGTAATTGACAATTTACTGACATAGATCCAAGTTTATTCATTCGAGAGGAGTATTTCTGAGTCAAGGTAGGGATTGTCTTGATGAATGTGCACTTGAGAAGAATGTATTCTGTCACTGAGTGGAAGTGGTTCTTATTAGGTGCCATCAGTTGATTTGCATAGTGACCCTATGTGACAGAACTGTCCCATAGGGTTTTCTTGGCTGCAATCATTACAAGAACAGATTGCCAGGTATTCTGCAGAGCCACTAGGTAGATTCAAACCATCAGCCTTTAGTTAAGTGCACCACCAAAACCAAAAAAAAAAAAAATAAAGAAAAACCCACTGCCATTGAGTTGGTCTGACTTGTAATGGCCCCCATTGGGTTTAAAAGGCAGTGAATCTTTATGGAAGTAGTTTGCCTCATCTTCCTTCTATGGAAATGGGTGGCATGTTCTATAAATGTCAATTAGAGGCAATAGTTGATGGTGGTGTTCAGTTCTAATGTATCTAATGTATGTTAGGTGCATACACATTTATGACATGTTTTCTTGGTGAACTGACCTTTTATCACTAGGAAATTTATCTGATATTAATATAGCTACTGTGGCTTCTTTCTTTTCATTCATGTTTGCATGGTTTATCTTTTTTTTTTTCATTTTTGTATTTTAACCTAGTATCATATTTGAAAGGTGCTCTGGTGGCACAGTGGTTAAAGCATTCAGCTGATAACAGAAAGGTTGGTGGCTCAGACCCACCAGCTGATCTGTGGGAGAAAGATGAAGCAGTCTTCTTCCATAAAGATATATTCCTTGCCAGTTCTACATGTCACTGTGAGAATCGAATTGATGGCAGTGGGTTTGTATTTGATTTATATCGTATCTGAAGTGAATTTCTTATAGACAGCATATAATTTTTGAATTATCATTCTGATAATCTGTCTTTTCATTGGTGTTTTTAGACCATTTTCATTTAATGTAATTATCAATAGGTTGCAGTTTACCTATACCATTTTATTATTTGGTTATTCATTCTGCTTTTTGTTCCTATTTACCCCTTCCTGCCTTCTTTTAGGTTATGTGACATTTTAAACTGCCCTATCTCAATTTATCCCTTGTATTTTTGACTATTACCTCTCTGTATAGGTTTTTTAGTAGTTCCTCTAGAATGAAGTAATTCTAATTCTTAAATATCTAAGAGTGAGCTTTT
Organism: Orycteropus afer afer; assembly: GCF_000298275.1. Lineage (NCBI taxonomy): Eukaryota > Metazoa > Chordata > Mammalia > Tubulidentata > Orycteropodidae > Orycteropus > Orycteropus afer. The sequence goes on from NW_006922068.1 coordinate 1,251,669, forward strand.
TTCTTTCTTCCAACTATTACACTCTCACCTGTTGCCAGCTTCTCATATAAATAATGTAAATGTTCTTGCTTAGGTAGCTCAGCATCTGGGGTTGAGGGAACTTCAAAATCAGAGGAACTCTGAGAATCTGCCTTTGTGCTAGGACTTAGCAACCATTTTTCCTCAGGTATGTGTTTCCCACTACTTACTGCAGTTGGTTCTCCAGTACCAACTCTATTTACATCTTGATCTCTGTTTTTCAAATCAGAGTGAGTATTCTTTGGACAAAGTGCATCCTGTTCCAGTGGGGAGGCAATAATATTCTCTTTAATTCTTGGTCTATAGCTACCTTTGTTTAAGAAAGTAATATCACTGCAGTTTCTCTCTTGGGAAGATAACAAAACTGTGTCAGATTGGCTGTCCCAGCCTTGACTTCCTTGTTCTGATATGTGTGTAGACTGAGAAGAATTCTGGGAAGAGATGTGGGTTGATTCCCCATCAGAGTCACTGAAAAGCTTTGGTGACTGAGATGCCCCTGCCTCTGTGGAAGAAGGGAAGTTTTCCAAACCATCATCTGTGACTTCATCATTTTTTTTAAAGAATACTTCCCACTGTGGTACATCCACATCAGACTTATGCTGCTGAAGTGTTAGAGGATCCATTCCTCCTTGCGAAGCTGGGATGTCTAATTCTTCTTCACCTTCACTGTTGGATTCTTGACAATCTACAAAGTTTGCCAAAAGAGAGGTTTGTATACTGTCTTCTTCGAAGCATCCTGCGCTTTGTCGTGGTTTTTCAGGCTGATTTTGTGATATTGTAGTCACTGAGAAGACTTCGGGTTGAAGAATTTCCTGGTTTGGAACCTTGTGCCTTAAAGGTACTGGTGGAAGGTCATCAAAGAGATCATCATCTTCTTCCTCTGTGAGAAAAACGAAACAGGTTTATAGGCAACAGAAAGCAGAGGTAGCCAATCTGTGCTTTTCACAGAAATCCAATTTGTGGCATTTCATTCTTGGAATTGCAAAGAATAGGAAGTTAATTTTTCAAAGGGAAATTTAAAAGCCCCTTATTCTTGGGAAATTCTGAATACTGTAATCACCATTGTTCAGTTTTCCATATGGGCAATCTACTTCCGTAGTGATACTGCCTCAGAAACCCAAGGAGGGGTCGCTATGAGTTGGGTCTGACTAGATGGCATGTAACAGCAACAAGTAAAATTGAGACTAAGATTTGTGTTCCCCAAATAAGGCCACAATGCATTTTGTTTGTAGTTCTTAAACCTGACAGCATTAACATCACCTGAAGAGCTTTTTAAGTTCTGCAGCTGGTTCTGTTCATCAGTCAGGTTTGCGAACTATGCAGAAGAGAAGTTTGCAAACTGTTTGTTCTGCAAATAGTAGATATTCAACTGAAAGGAAATTAGATGCTCTTGAGGCTGAAAGAATCTATGTATATTAAATGCTTGGCAAAAATGCTTCTGTAAAGATTACAGCCAACAAAACCCTATGGAGCAGTTCTGCCCTGTAGCAGATGGGGTCATCATGAGTCAGAGCCAAAGACACAGCAGCTAACAATAACGATGTATTTGGCAACTTAGTATTCTGCTGGATCTGATGTTAACTTACAATAACTTTCTTAAACAGTATTTTCCGAGTGATGTAGCTGACTGTTGCATTTTTAAAAGCCACTACAATAATGCCACAGAGACTAGCATGCAGTGAAGCTCCCATTTTACCAATAAGGAAACTGGCCCAGGGAAGGTATATGATAATGCATAACCTAGCTTAAAAAACTATCACCTAATGGCAAATCTTACATATATATATGTAAGATATATATATATGGTATTTATATTTCCAAATTTTAAGGAAGCACCATACCATTTTCCATAATGGTTGTACCATTTTATAGTCCCACCAGCAGTGTATGAGAGTTCCAATCTCTCCACACCCTCGCCAGCATTTGTTATTTTCTCCCTTGTTGAACTTTGCTGTTATTGCTGGGGTGAGATGATACACACAGTGGAATACTATGCAACATTAAAAAGAATAATGAAGATATATAATTTATTTTAATCCCTTCAATCATATCAAACCTATCTCAATTATTCATCTATTTGCCCTCTCTTCCCATCCTCTCCTATTCTGGTAACCAACAAAGAAAATTTCCTTCCCTGTGACTTTTTACAATAATGGACTAGTTTGTGTCAGAGCTAGTACTCAAACCTAATTCTTAAGTCCAATTTTCTATTATGATTTATAATTGTTTAAACAAGCAACTATTTATCGTATCCTTCTTTCCTAAAGGGCTGTGGTGACTAAGATGTCTAGCTACTGTATTTGGAATCACCCTAGTCTCTTAGATACGGCTTTACTTTAAGCCATGGATGTGTTTGCATTAGCTCTTCCACTAGTATGCTAGAGTGCTTCTTCTTATGAAATGTTTTTGTATTATCTAAGTTAATGTTCTTCAGGACCAGTGAGTATACCAATGTCATGGTATGTTTCAACTGTACAATACTTTAGTACAATGAATCCCCATATGTCCATAACCAGGCTTAAAAAACTATTAACTTAACCTAAATCACAATAAAAAAAAAAAAAAAGTTGAATGTAGAACAACAACAAAACTATTAACTAACGGCAAATCTTATTTTTTATATATATTATACCATTTTTAATCCCTTCAACCATATCAAACCTATCTCTTAATTACTTATTCATCTATATTCCCTCTCTTCCCATTTCTGCCCATCCCTGGTAACCAACAAAGAAAATTTCCTTCCCTGTATAAACCTTTTTCCCTTGACTTTTATTCAATAATGGACTCATATAATATTTGTCCTTCTGTAATTGACTCATTTCACTCAGCATAATGTCCTCCAAGTTCAGCTACATTATGAAGTGATTTGCTGATTCTTCATTATTCTTTAAGGTTGCATAGTATTCCACCGTGTGTATTATCTCACCTCAGCAATAACAGCAAAGTTCAACAAGGGAGAAAATAACAAATGCTGGCGAGGGTGTGGAGAGATTTGAACTCTCATACACTGCTGGTGGGACTATAAAATGGTACAACCATTGTGGAAAATGCTATGGCGCTTCCTTAAAATTTGGAAATAGAAACACCATTTGATCCAGCAATCCCATTACTAGAAATATATCCTGAAAAGGTAAGACCCAGGATAGATAAATGCACACCCATGCTCACTGCAGCACTATTTACAATAACAAAGACATGGAAACAACCTAAGTGCCCATCAACAGATGAATGGATAACCAAACTATGGTACATACTGTAAAATACTTTAATCTGTAAAAGTATTTTCACATTACCTCACCTGTATGCATCTGAAATCAAGTGATAGCAGTAGAAGCTAATTCTGTGACATGTTCCTTCTGTAATAACCATTTAAAAAATTTAAAACTTCTCTGTATGAAAATGAAAGGCATATAACACTAAGAAAAAGTCACAAGAAGTATGACATTGTTGAAATCCTCAAGGGTTTATGTAAACTGATAATTAGCAAGCCTAAAGCCTGTAAGAAAAGAAACCAAACCAAACCAGAACCCACTGCCATCAAATGGATCCCACTAACAGTGACCATATAGGATAGATAGAATAGAACTGCCCTATAAGGAGCTCTTGTGTCATAGTGCCTAGGGCATCTGACTGCTAACCAGAAGGCTGGCAGTTCAAACCCACCAGCCACTCCTTGGAAGGATGATTGGGCAATCTACTTCCATAGTGATACCACCTCAGAAATCCAAGGAGGAGTGGCTATTTATATGACATTGTCTACAAAAAGAATATTCTACAACAAAAAGAGCCAGTGAACTTGGTTGTTTCAACAATCAATGTAAAATTCTGTTAATCTCCTAGAATAACAACAAAAAAATTGACTTCTACCAATTTTGTTTTAAATGGCTCCTACTTAAATTTTGATGCTTGTTTCATAATAAATATTACCATTATAAATGAACAAATGAAAAGATGTCATAAAAGAAAATTTAATGGATCAGAAAACAAATACTACAACAAATAACTATATTGTTTTTAGATAGATCTTTCATCTCTAACAGGTAATAATTTAAAAAATTCTATTCTTTACTCTTATAAATTTTTCAATGATTTCATCACAATTAAGCTGCCAAATAATATCTACTTTCTTACATAATAATTCAATGTATCTTTCTTGAATTATTGTATGCTCTGGGGACAAAAAAGCATTCTGTTGTGCAATGTCTGATCATTAAAGTTAGGAATATGTGTAAAGCAATTTCAACACTGGGAAATACACATTGTATTTTATCTTCTATTAGAGAATCATACATTTCTGCATTAGTAAAACGTCTCTTTCCTGAATCTGTAAACTTAGTTCTAACATAACAATGAAATTGTTTGCACTTTTCCACAAAGATTTGTATTTAATGGGGTAAGTCTATACTAATTTCTTGGATGCCTTCACACATTCTTCATCAAGTATATCCACATTGTTTAAGGAGCAATATCTATTTGAAAGATTTTATCTACTTTCACCCTTCTTTTCTTTCTTGCAAGACTTTAAGCCAGCATTTAGCTTCTTTAGTTTCCTGAAGTTGTCAAAATCAGTTTTGTTGTGTTTTCAAATTTTTCTCTTAAACTATGTAAATACCCTGTTACTGGAAGAGGTTCGTGCTTGTCATTAAATTTACTTCTAAATCTTGGAGTGTTTGACTCATCCAGTGAAAATGCTGCAATATATTAACTAATTATATACTCCACTGTTTGCATTTTGTTGGCAATGTTTTCAGCTTCTCTTTTCCTATCCCCTTCTTGTGTCTAGTCTTCAATAATATTTTCTAAAGCATCTAGAATCTGAGTGTATGATTCCACGATTACACTTGTTGCTACACCATGTGCTTCCCAACATGTATTAGAAAGACGTTTTAATACTTAGTCATTGCCTGTGTATCTTTTAAGAACTGCCCATTGGTGAGCAGAGATGGGGAAACAAGTGCAGAGTAACTGAACAGAAAAAAATCAACTGCTTCTGGACAACAATCTCCTGTGCTAAGTCCTAAAACATTAAGTGAATGTGTAGCACATGGTATGAAAATGGTATATTCATTACATTCTAAAATTTTCTGTTGCATGACTTTATAATGCCCTGGCATATTGGCAGCATTGTTATAGGACTGGCCTCTGCACTGACAAAAATCAATGTTGCAAACTTCATATTAATAGTGAATAATCTGCTTTGCAATTTCTTTTTTTAATTGTGATTTGGGTGGAAGTTTACAGAGCAAATTTACTTGCAATACAGCAGTTCACATACACTTTGTCTCATGACATTGACTACAATTTACCACAATGCAACAACTCCTCTCCCACTTCCTCCCAACAGTTACCTCTTCCCTGTGTCCATCCCTCCATGCACTTCTGCCCCCTGAGCTGTCTCCCTGTGCATAAGGAGCCCTTATTTCTCCCATGATTGTTCTCTCCAAGGAGTGTATCTACCTGAGGTAAATGTTCAACTCATATGCCTATCTTTTGTTTGGCTGGAAGCCAGAGGTGTGAGTTCAATTCCAGACCTGAAGGGCAGCTAGGGGTCATAGTCTCAGTGGTTCCCCCAAGCTCTATCAGACCAGCAAACCTGGTTCCCTCCTCCTTTTTTTTTTTCCAAATGATTTTGAGTTTTGTTCCACATTGTTCTCCCTCTCTATCCACGATCTCCTACATAGATCCTCCTCCGAGTGGTTGACAGTGGTAGCCGGGCACCATCCAGTTCCTCATAGTCATATAGGCTGCAGATCACATGGTGTACAAGTCATAAAGACTAATTCTTTCCATGGATCTTTGGTTTTCTTCATTCTTCTTTGCTCTGGATGAGGAAAGACCCATCGTTGCATCTAGATGGTTGCTTGCAAGCTTTTAAGATCCCAGTTGCTACTCGCCAAAGTAGGAGGTAGAACAATATTCTGTATAGTATGTTATGTCAATTGGCTTGATGTCCCCTGTGACTATGGTCCCGACCCCACAGGCTCAACTACTCACTCCCTCTGGGTAGCTGGCTGTGACCAAGTGACTACAACCTTGTCCCTTGTCAGCTCCACTGTACACCTGGGAATTCAGATTATACAAATACACTTAAAGGACCATTGTCTGCCAACCCTGTACATGGTCTTGGGTACACTCCCCGCTTCATAGACATACCTACTAGTTCAGCCTGTCCACCCATCTATCCACCCGTATACCCACATTTGCCTTCACTGACAACGCAGTACTGTATGTGCAAAGGGGTTCATCTTTGTTGTCTGTACCTTCCATATACCTCTCTCTCTCTTCTTCTTCCTCAATGCCACCATGTTGATCACTCACATCTGGTACACTGGCTTCCTCTTCACCCAAATCAATACTTGTCTCTACCTTAGTGTTCCCTCCCCCCTGGTAACCAACAAAGAAAATTTCCTTCCACAGATAAACCTTTCCTTGATTTTTACAATAACGACTAATACAATATTTCTCCTTCTGTGATTGACTTATTTCACTAAGCATGATGTCCTGCAAGTTCATCCACGTTATGCAGTGTTTTGCAGATTCTAGCTTATTCTTTAGGGTTGACTTGCAATTTCTTCACTGGTGTGACTTTTTCTTGTGTGTATGTGTGTGATCTGGGTGAAAGTTTACAGAGCAAATTCACTTTCCATATAGAAGTTCACATACACTTTGTCTAATGACATTGACTACAATTTACCCCAAATGGTGTGACTTTTTAAGCTAGTAAATGTGATAATCACTGAACAAGTTTACCATCTGTTGGAGATTTGTATCTTGAAACAATACTTAGCTGATCTCTTTAAGAAAGATCAGGAGTGGCATCTACAGGCAAACTGAAATACAGAGTTATACTTATTTCACTGAAAATAGCTAATTATCACTTATTAAGTTTATTAATTCTTCACACATAGTTTTAGACATAGATGATGGATTGCCCTTTTCTGTGTAACTATATTTTGAGATGTGACCTGCTAAAATTGGATCAAACTGAGCAAGAAGTTCAAGTAAACCCCCAACATTTCCATTTTGTGGTGATGCAAACACTTCATTTCTTCCTCCAAAAGACAGTCCACGTCCAGCAATTGTTATAATAACAGCAGTAACATGTTGCAAAATGGCTTTCCAATACTGATATTCTTCATTAATTTGTTTCCAGTCTGTGAGTTAAGCCTAAGCCATGTCTTTGGTTTAAATAAAACAATGTATAATCTCTGTGACTTTAACTGTTTTCATGTTTCTCAATCATTCAAGTAGCACCAATTGCTAAATCCATCCATAGCAAATTAAGAATAAAATTATTTAGGACTGAATAGTTTGCAAACAAAACAATATTCAGAGCCAACTGACAGAGAATACATTAACCAATCCTTTTTATAATAATACCATTAGCTTTCCATCCTAGAAATATATTCTGGCTACAGAACCTTGTTGTTTACCATCCAGAAATTTCCTATATGAACTTTCAAATAGTCCACTGTGATGGTGACAATCACTTGGCCCTGTTTCAATCCAATAACTTATGTAATTAGAAGAAAAATAACTTCACAAAGCAAGATCTGTATTTCTGATATTTATGGAGTCTGCAGATGCAACAATTTTAGATTCTAAAACAGTTTCACTTTCTACCCCATTATTTATTTATTTACTACAGCAAGGAATGGATGCAGAATTTGGAACAGTTTCTGTTATATTTATATTGCTCTGGATGAGGAGAGACCAATCGTTGCATCTAGATGGTTGCTTGCAAGCTTTTAAGGACTAGTGTTACTAGTACGATTTGCATTAAACTCGATGGTTCAATGGAAGAAGTCTCTTCTGATTCATTACATTTTACAAACGAAGTTAATTTTGGAATTGTCTTTAGGGATTCACAAATTCTTTTCATCATCTGTTTTCATGCTTGTGAACTACTTATTTGTTGCTGTTTGATTTTAGTTGGATATAAAACTGTCACTTTTTAAATTTGTTCTACCATAACAAATAAATTTGAATAATTGCAAATACATAAAATTTATAAAACAAGTAAAAATTACAAAATAAATTTTACATTAGAGTTTGGATGTTAACACAAAAATTTATATTTGAAAATTAGTATGTTAAAAAAATCGATTTAGAATATGTAATTATGTTCTTCAGGTTTGTGACAGTCAAAGAAATAGTACTTAAAAGACAGTCAGATATAATTTCATTCATTTTGTTATATGATGTTTGTTGGGGGGGCCCTTAATAGATCTCCATGAGTGTTTTTTGTCTTGAAATAATACTTAAAAAGTTGCACACTCATTTCTGTCCTTTGATGCTGTATCTTCACAGTTCACTGGACTGACGACTGCTGATCCCGAATGGGGGCAAGAGCAATCACAAACAGCATGATACAAACACAAGGGTATGTTCAATTTGAAAGCGTGTTTTGGTTTGCTTTGCACAGGACCAGATACATCATGAGTCTTCCAATTATAATGCCACTGGAACGTTCATATGTGGTTGAAAAAAATGAACTCAATATGAAGTTACACCCAATCAGTCCAAAATGAAAAAAGAAATATAACTTTCCTATCTAAATGTTATAAAATGGTATCAACTTATTTAGTGCCCTGCTAGTTCCCTTCCAGTGCAGTACTTGTTTGTCCTTGTGTCCTGTCTGCTTGGCATCTATTGGTCTTTGGTTTGGACAACTGGTACTTGTTTTTTTTTTTGTTTGTTTGTTTGTTTATTGTTGTTTGAGTGAAACTTTACAGAGCAAATTCTCTCTCCATACAGCAGCTCACATACACTTTGTTTCATGACACTGACTGCAATTTACCACAGTGCAACAGCTCCCATCCCTCTTCCTCCCCAAGGTTACTTCTTTCCTGTGTCCTTCCCCTCCTATGCACTCCTGCTCCCCAAGCTGTCTCCCTGTGCATACACAGCCCTTCTATTCTCCCATGATTGTTCTCTCCCAGGAGTGTATCTACCTATTGTAAATGTTCAGCTCATATGCCTGTCTTTTGTTTGGTTGGAAGCCACAGAAGTGGGTTTAATTCCAGACCTGAAGGGCCGCTAGGGGCCAGAGTCTCAGAGGTCCCATCAGGCTCTATCAGATCAGCAAAACTAGTCCCTTTTTTTTTTTTTTTTTTTTAAGATTTTGAATTTGTTCCACATTGTTCTCCCACTCTATCCAGGTCCTACATAGACCCCCCTCTGAGTGGTTGACAGTAGTAGCTGGGCACCATCTAGTTCTTCGGGTTTCACAGTCCTATAGGCTGAGGATTGCATGGTTGGTACCCGTTTTATTGATGCCCTTAAGCACATGCTTACTTTGCTTACTGTAATTTGTCCCTGCCCTTAAGTATTCAGTGTACTGAGGCACAATCTTATAAGGAAACTACCTCAGGCCAAAAAAGAACCACTCAAAGGAATTAAAGAAACAGCACCAGAACTCACACATTGTTAGGAATAGTGCCTATTCCCAATAACCAAAACTGAAAACCTCATAATTCACAGAGTAAATTGGTAAGAGTACTAAGAAAGGCCTTGGCTCAGGGGGGGAAGTTAACTCTAAACCAACTGTCATCGTGGCCCTCCCTATCAAAGATAAAAAGCAATACACAAAAGGATCAATCTATTTCAAGTCACTTAACCACCTCCCAAAACAGAGCTCATGATATTTTTGTTGTTGTTATGTGGGACAAGTTGGACCCAACTCATAGTGACCCCTCCCTGGGTTTCCCAGGTGGTATCACTACAGAAGTGGATTGCCCAACATTCCTTCCGAGGAATGGCTGGTGGGTTTCTACTGCCAGCTTTCTGGTTAGCAGTCAAGTGCCTTAGGAACTATGCTACCAGAGAGATCTAAAATTGCAAACCTAACAAGGCAAAATTCAGGATATACGGTATCCAATAAAAAATTACCAGATATGCAAAGAAGAAAGAAAATACAACCCATAATAAAGAGAAAAATCAATCAAAACTGACCAATAAATGATAAAACATACAAGTAAACCTTTGTGATCTTGTATTAATCACTGGATTCTTAGATGTGACACCAAAAGCACAAACAATAAAACAAAAAAATGGACTTAATAAAAATTTAAAATTTTTACACTTCAAAAGACACCATCAATAAAGTGAAAAGGGGGGATTCCAAGATGGCAGAATAGGCAGAAAGACTGCCAGACCCTCTTCAACAAAGAAAAGGGAAACCAATTAACAGACACAGAAGATAATCCTGGACCCCTAAGCCTTGAAGGGAAGGATATAGAAGTGGAGTAAACCCAAACTAGCAGAAGAATTGCATGAAAATACCAAAAAAAGGAGACATATGGAGCTGCAGTCTGGCAGCAATCCTGAGTGATCCTGATGACACAGACAACTTGGAAATTCCCGAGTGATGGTAGGACCTAAGAATTAACCTAAAAATCAGCCCTGCTAGCAAGGGACTGCATGGAGGACTGCTCTGGTGGCTGGGGAATAAAAGGTGAAGAAGCAGTGAAGAGGAAGATGGGCTGAGCTATGGACTTTTGCCTGTCCGGAGAGTACCGCCATTTTGAATATTTACAAGTGGCTTGACCATTTTGGATATTTAAAGAGACAGCGCTCTCCCACATTCCAGGGGCTTAAGAACAGGTTCTGCTTGCCAGTAACCCCAAGGACACTCTGGACCTGCACAACTGAAAAGGTGTGACATACCTCTTGTTACACTTATACCCCACACCTGCTTGGTGAACGGAGGTGTGGCCATCCCCCACTCCCACCCACCTTCTGGGTCCGCAGGTACTCCATCCCAGTCTGTGAGCTCGGACAGAGCCTGGGTCCTCCACCAATTTTTCTCTTTTTCTTTTCTTTTTTCTGGTGTTTAGTTGGCTTCTATTTGTCTGTTTTAAAACTACTATTATCATTAATGGAGCTCTGGTAGCATAGTGCCTAAGGCACTTGACTGCTAACCAGAAGGCTGGTGGTTCAAACCCACCAGCCACTCCTCGGAAGGAAGGTTG
>NW_006922068.1:1262878-1263776 GCF_000298275.1 Orycteropus afer afer
TTTTTCCTTTTGCATTTTTTCCCATTTTTTTCTTCATTATTCTCCTTCTCTACCTTTTTTCTCTTAGTGCCCTATCCCCAGCTATTGCAGGTTTTCTTGTTTTTTTTCTTCTTTTTGCCCTTTTTTCTTTTGTTCGTTGGGTTACTGTTCCTTTGTCATTACATGGTGTACTTTTTGTCCATGTACTTTTAGTTTTGTGATGGTTATTCAATTGTAATTTTTGTCTAACTGAATGGGAGAAAGCAACAGTCCCCATAAGACAGAACTACACCCAGACCTCCTGCAACTTCACTTACTGAGCGAGAGCCACCGCCTCCTTCTCCACCAATGGGGCAATGATTAAAAAACATCAAGAAGAGCCTGAATCACCTTTGCTCTTCACAAGCAGTTAACAGAGATCTAAATATAACACCACCACGATGTCTCAAAGACAACAGACCATCACAGTCCACACAAAGAAGATAAAATGATAGAAACAAGGAAGCAGGATACAGATCCAGAACACATCCCTGAAGAAGCAGCAGCATTGGAACTCTCTGATAAGGAATTGAAAGGAATTATATTTAGGTATCTTCAAAGGATGACAAGACAGACCAAAGAAAACACAGGAAAAAAAAAAACCTAGAAGAAATTTGGAAGAAAATATAAGAACAAAATGACAAAATAAATGAAAAAATAGAAATGATTCTAAATCTGCAGATAGAAATCCAGAAGATTCATACTAAATTGTCAGAATTAGATAACACTTTGAAAGGGCAGAGGAGTAGAACTGATGCAATGGAAGACAGAATTAATGAGACTGAAGAAAAATACCTGAATATTTCTTTCAAAACGGACCAATCAGAAAAAAAATTAAAAAAAAAAAAAAAGAAGAAAGCCTAAGGTTCATGTGGGATAC
>NW_006922068.1:1278321-1294107 GCF_000298275.1 Orycteropus afer afer
TACAGACAACAAAGATGAACCCTTTTGCACATACAGTACTGCATTGTAAGTGAAGGCAAACATTGGTATATGGGTGGATAGATGGGTGGACAGGCTGAACTAGTAGGTATGTCTATGAAGTGGGGAGTGTACCCAAAAACATGTATAGGGTTGGCAGACAATGGTCCTATAAATTTATGTGTATGATCTCAATTCCCAGGTGTATAGTAGAGCTGACAAGGAGCAAGGTTGTAGTTACTGCTTGGTCACAGCCAGCTACCAAGAGGAACTGAGTAGTTTAACCAGTGAGCTCAGGACCGTAGTCACAGAGGATATCAAGCTCAATTGGCAAAAATTCATGGAAACAATTAGTCCTAGCGACTGGCACACCATCCGATCTGCAGTCTATATGACTAGGAGAGCGGAACTAGATGGTGCCTGGCTACTACTGTCAACCACTTGGAAGGGGATCTATGTAGGCGATCCTGGATAGAGAGGGAGAACAATGTGGAACAAAACTCAAAATTATTTGGAGAAAAAAAAGGGGGGCGAGACCAGGTTTGCTGGTCTGATAGAGACTGGTGGAACCACTGAGACTATGTCTCCTAGCTGCCCTTCAGGTCTGGAATTGAACCCATGCCTGTGGCTTCCAGCCAAACAATAGGCAGGCATATGAGTTGAACATTTACCTCAAGTAGATGCACTCCTTGGAGAGAATAATCATGGGAGAAAGAAGGGCTGCTTATGCACAGGGAGACAGCTCAGGGGACAGGAATGCATGGAGGGATGGACACAGGGAAGAGGTAACTATCAGGAGGTAGTAAGAGGGGAGCTGTTGCATTGTGGTAAACTGTAGTCAATGTCATGAGACAAAGTGTATGTGAACTGCTGTACAGAAAGTGAATTTGCTCTGTAAATTTTCACCCAAATTACAGTAAATTAAAAAAAAGAAAGAAAGAAAGAAAGTGAAAATGCAAGGTGCAGGCCAGGAAAAATATTTGTAAATCATGTATCTGATGTTGTTGTTGTTAGGTGCCCTCGAGTCATCTCCACAGTGACCTCATGTACAACAAAACAAAACACTGCCTGCTCCCGTGCCAGCCTCATGATCCATGCTGTCCTTGAGCCCACTGTTGCAGCCACTATGTCAATCCATCTTGTTGAGGGCCTTCCCCTTTTTCTTTGACCCTCCAAGCATGATATCCTCCAGGGAATGGTTCCTTCTGACAACATGAACAAAGGAGATAAGACGAAGTCTGGCCATTCTCGCTTCCAAGGAGCATTCCCTACGCACTTCTTCGAGGACAGATTGGTTAGTTCTTTTGGCAGCCCATGGTACTTTCAGTATTCTTCCCCAACACAACTCAAAAGCATTAACTCTTCTTCGGTCTTCCTTATTCACTGTCCAGCTCTCACATGAATATGAAGCGATTGGAAATACCATGCATTAGGTTAGGCGCAGTTTAGTTTTCAAGGAAACATCTTTGCTCTTCAGCACTTGAAAGAGGTCTTTTGAAGCAGATTTTCCCAATGCAATATGTCGTCTATGTCTTGATGTCTGCTTCCATTGGTGTTGATTGTAGAACCAAGTAGTATGAAGTCTTTGACAACTTCAATCTTTTCTCCATTTATCATGATTCTGCTTACTGGTCCAGTTGTGAGGATTTTTGTTTTCTTTATGTTGACATGTAATCCATCCTACAGACTGCAGTCTTTAATCTTTATCAGTAAGTGCTTCAAGTCATCCTCACTTTCAGCAAGCAAAGTTGTGTCATCTGCGTATTGCAGGTTATTAATGAGACTTCCTCCAATTCTGATGTTACATTCTTCATATAGTTCAGCTTCTTGGATTATATGCTCAGCATACAGAATGAATAAGTGTGGTGAAACGATACAACCCTGACACTCTCCCTTCCCAATTTTAAACCATGCAGTACCCCCTTGTCCCATTAGAACAACAGCCTCCTGGTCTATGTACAGGTTCCTCATGAGTATAATTAAGTGTTCTGGAATTCCCATTCTTCTCAATGTTATCCATAATTTGTTCTGATCCACACAATCAAATGCTTTGACATAGTCAATAAAACACAAGTAAACATCTTTCTGGTATTCTCTGCTTTGAACCAAGATCCATCTGACACCAGCAATGATATCCCTTGTCCCACGTCTTCCTCTGAATCCAGCTTGCATTTCTGGAAGTTCTCTGTCAATATACTCCTGCAAACATTTTTGAATTTTCTTCAGTAAAATGCTACTTGTGTACAATATTAATGATACTGTTCTGTAATTTCCACATTCTGTGGAATCACCTTTGGAATGGGTACAAATATGAATCTCTTCCAGTCAGTTGGCCAGATAGCTGTCTTCCAAATCTCCTTGATTAGCTGAATGAGTGCCTCCAACATGGCATCCATTTGTTGAAACATCTCAATGGGTATTCCATCAATTCCTAGAGCCTTGTTTTTTCCCAATTCCTTCAAGTGCAGCTTCGACTTCTTTCAATACCATTGGTTCTTGATCCTATGTCTCTTGAAATGGAAGAACATTGACCAATTCTTTTTGGTACAGTGACTCTGTGCATTCCTTCCAACTTCTTTTGATGTTTCTTGCATCATTCAATATATTGCCCATTTAAAAAAAAAAAAAAAAAAAAATATATTGCCCATTTAAAAAAAAAAAAAAAAAAACTCACTGATGTGGAGTCAGTTCTGACTCATAGCGACCCCTCCCTGGCTTTTGAGGCAGGATCTCTATGGAAGTAGATCGCCCAGTCTTCCTTCCGAGGATTGGCTAGTGGGTTTATGCCTTAGGCACTATGCCATCAGAGCTCCTATACTTCCCACAGAATCTTGAAATATTGCAACTCGAGGCTTAAATTTTTTTCTTCAGTTCTTTCAGCTTGAGAAGTGCCAAGCGTATTCTTCCCTTTTGGTTTTCTAACTCCAGGACTCTGCACATTTTGTTATAATAATTGACTTTGTCTTCTCACTCTGCTCTTTGAAATCTTCTGTTCAGCTCTTTTATCATTTCTTCCATTTGCTTAAGTTACTCTCCATTCAAGGACAAGTTTCAGAGTCTCTTCTAACATCCATCTTGGTCTTTTCTTCCTTTCCTGTCTGTTTAATGACCTTTTGCTTTCTTCATGAATGATTTACTTGATGTCATCCCACAATTCCTCTGGTTTTCGGTCAATTGGTGTTCAATGCATAAGATCTATTTTTAGATGGTCTCCAAATTCAGAAGGGATATAATCAGGGTCATATATTGGCTCTGGTGGACTTCTTTTAATTTTCTTCAGATTCAACATGAACTTGCATATGAACAGGTGATGGTATGTTCCACAATCAGCTCCTGGCCTTATTTTGGCTGAAGATACTGAGCTTCTCCAACACCTCTTGCCACACATGTAGTCAATCTGATTCCTGTGTACTCTATCTGGCTAAGTTCACGTGTATAGCTACCACTGGTGTTGTTGAAAAAATGTATTTGCAATGAATAAGTTGTTGGTCTTGCAAAATTCTATCATGAGATCTCCAGCATTATTTTTATCATCGAAGCCCTATCTTTCAACTAACAGTGATTCTTCTTTGTTTCCAACTTTTGCATTCCAGTCACCAGTGATAATTAACACATCCTGATTGCATGTTTGGTCAATTTCAGACTGTAGAAGCTGATAAAATTCTTCAATTTCCTCATCTGTGGCTTGGGGGGCTGGTGTGTAAATTTGAGTAATAGTAGTACTAACTGGTCTTCCTTGTAGACATAAGGATATTATCCTATCACTGACAGCACTGTACTTCAGGATATATCTTGATACATTCTTTGTGATGATGAATGTCATGCCATTCCTCTTCAATTTGTCATTCCCAGTATAGCAGATCATGTGATATCTGATTCAAAATATCCCAAACCAGTCCATTTCAGCTCTCTAATGCCTAGGATATTGATCTTTATGTATTCCATTTAATTTTTGATAACTTCCAATTTTCCTAGTTTCATACTTCATACTTTCCATGTTCTGATTATTAAAGGATGTTTGCAACTGTTTCTTCTCATCTTGAGTTGTGCCACATTAGAAAATGGAGGTCCCAAAAGCTTTAATCTATTCACATCACCAAGGTTGGCTCTACTCTGAGGAGGGAGCTCTTCCCTAGTCATATTTTGAGTGCCTTCTGACATGAGAGGCTCATCTTCCAGCACTATATCAGACAATGTTTCCAAGCTATTCATAAAGTTTTCCAGTACTATGTCCGACAGTGTTTCACTGCTGTTCATAAGGTCTTCACTGGCCAATTCTTTGAGTAGATGGCCACTTACTTCTTCTGAATCTCTTTTAGCAACCACCATAGTATGACAAACTGACAGACAAGTTTGTCTCTCTTAGTTGTTCCATACCACTCTGCTCACTTCCTGGTCTCCCTCAGCCACTCCAAACCCATTGCCTTGGCTCTCTTCTTTCCCAGCCTCTGTCAGGCACTCCAAACCTGCTGCGCCTCCTAGCTTCCTTCCCTGCCTCCCTCAAGTGCTCCAAGCCCACCATGCTGCCTTGCTTCCTTCCCGGCTTCTCCATGTATCTGATATAGAACTTATATCCAAACTATATAACAAAATCTTACAACTCAAGAAGAAAATCAATAATCCAAGTAAAAGCTTTGGCGAGTAGTGACTGGGATCTTAAAAGCTAGCAAGCTGCCATCTAGATGCAATGATGGGTCTCTCCTTGTCCAGATCAAAGAAGAATGAAGAAAACCAAAATTCATGGAAACAATTAGTCCTAGCGACTGGTACACCATCCGATCTGCAGCCTATACAACTATGAGACCAGAAGAACTACTTGGTGCCCGGCTACCAGTCATCCACTTGGAAGGGGATCTATGTAGGAGATCCTTGAAAGAGAGGGAGAACAATGTGGAACAAAACTCAAAATCATTTGGAGGAAAAAAAAAGGGGGGGACCAGGTTTGCTGGTCCGATAGAGCCTGGTTGAACCACTGAGACTATGGCCCCTCGATGCCCTTCAGATCTGGAATTAAACCCACACCTGTGGTTTCAGCCAAACAAAAGACAGGCATATGAATTGAATATTTACCTCAAGCAGATACACTCCTTGGAGAGAACAATCATGGGAGAAAGAAGGGCTGCTTATGCACAAGGAAACTGCTCAGGGGGTAGAGTGCATGGAGGGATGTACACAGAGAAGACATAACTATGGGGAGGAAGTGAGAGGGGAGCTGTTGCATTGTGATAAACTGTGGTCAATGTCATGAGACAAAGTGTATGTGAACCACTGTATGGAAAGTGAATTTGCTCTGTAAACCTTCACCCAAATCACAATAAAAAAAAATTAATTAAAAAAAAAAACTAAGTAAAAGATGAGCAAAAGATTTTGATATTTCACCAAAAAAGATATACAAATGGCAATAAGCACATGAAAAAAGTTCAACATTGTTACCGTATTTTTATACAAATAAGGGAAATGTTACATGTTTTTCACACTCCACAACCCCCATGCGTTAATTTCATAAGCAGCTAACCAGTATTTTTTTCACGTGTTGCCAACTTCATTTTTTTTTTTTTAATGTCCAGTGGATATAATATTACCACTTTTTCTCCCAGTCATCCAGAAGTTGCTGGCCTTTCTCACAGAAAAGCTAGTCATTTGAATTTAGAAATCCAGGTGAAACCCATCTTGGAGTCTGGGATTCCTATTTCATTTGTGAGAAACTTCACTTTTATCTGAATTGGGGCAATAGAGACAGCTTGATTTTGTTTTCCTCTAGAAATAACCCACTCTTCCAAGTTGTACACTTTGGACCCTGGACATGCATGTTTTCAGATTCATATTCTCTAGATATGAAAAATGCAAAATTTTCCACTTTTCTCCATTCACACATGGATGACTCCCCAACCTCAAACTCTTCTGTGGCCACCCTTTGCTTGTTTCTTTCATCTTTGTGACAACTTTGTTTGAAGTCAGCGGTGTAGGACCTGAGTTTAATTCCTGACATGATACTAACACATTCTAAGATTTAGATTCATACAGTGAAAAAATATACACAATATAACCAATAATTGGCTTATTCTAGTAAAGAGCCTGCTAAATTCAAATGTGAGGTGTACAAGAAGCAGGAGTGTTTTTATATACTGCAAGCATATAACTAAGGTGACTCATGATCATTGATCAAAGATACTGGTACTCATAAGACATAAACAGACTATGAAATAAGCAGACCTAACATAGCTTAATGGTTTTACTTACTATGATCTGATAAAGTTTTCACATTCCGATACTGAGTCACCAGTGATTATGTATCAGTTTTGCTCTGTTTACTCCTCCAATTAAAAGCCAGAGTCTGAAGATCACTGATAATTATGTCAGTGCAGTTTGAAAGAAGATTCCTATCGAAAGCTACTTGATGCCATTCATACCAGAGCAGGCTTTGCTTTATTTACACTTCCAACTAATAGCATGTGATTTATGGACAGGCTTCAGTAGGTTCAAGATCTTGAGTGATGACTCACAATCAATGGAGATATAATTACCAATTTAATAGAAACGAATGCTCAGTTCCTACTGTTTCTTTTCCAATTACTGGGGTATTACTAAATTCAATCCGTGCCTTCTTGACCATGGATCAAATATGATAAAAAGCAACATTTTTTGGGCTACTGAATGAGACTGAATGAGGCTGCAATTTACTTCCAGAAATATCAGGAGCCATGTACGGTGTATGTGTGGGCATGCTATGCACAAACTTTTTTACCAAATATTTTTTGACATTTCCACACATTATATGTGTATGCAGATTATTTGTATGGGCACGCTATTTGCAAAATTAACAGCAGTCATTAAAAAAAACACCATCATTGAATTGATTCCAACTCATAGTGACCCTTTATGACAGAGTAAAAATATCCTATAGGGTTTCTAAGGCTGTACATCTTTATAGAAGCAGACTGCCTCATCTCTCTCCCATTGGAGCAGCTTGGAGTTTGAACCACCAACCTTTTGGTTAGCAGGCAAATGCTTTAATCACTATACCACCAGAGCTCCTGATACTGTCATTCCAAAACCAAACCAAACTCACTGCCATCAAGTCAATTCCAACTCACAATGACCCCCCACTGGGCTTCCACTATAAATCTTAACAGAAGCAAACTGCCTCATCATTTGTTCATGGAGCAGCAGGTGAGTTCAAACCACCGATCTTTTGGTTAGCAGCTTTAACCACTACACCACCAGAGCTGCAAATAAAAACTATAATGAAATTCTACTTTATACCTACTAGAATGGCTATGGGAGATCTGGTAGCATAGTGGATAAGACACTTGCCTGCTAACCAGACGGCTGGCGGTTCAAACCCACCAGCCACTCCTCGGAAGGAGGGTTGGGCAATCCTACTTCCGTAGTGCTACTGCCTTGGGAACCCAAAGAGGGGTCGCTATGAGTCGGGTTTGACTTGACGGCACATAACAACAACAACAACAGAATGGCTATAATGAAAAACACCTAATAAAAGTGTTCACTAGAACATGGAGAAACTGGAAACCTTCCTGATACATTGCTGGTGGGGATGTAAAACAGTGTCGCCAGTTTTGAAAACATTTGGCAGTTTCTTAAAATGTGAAATGTGTATTTCCTATATGATCCTGAATTCCAATCCTAAAAATTCTTATTTCTCAACAAAGAAACCAGGAATACCATGAAAAAAAAAAAAATAGATAACAAAATGACAGCAACCAATTCACACTTGTCAATAATTACACTGAATATCAATGGATTAAATGCACCACTCAAGAGATGAAGAGTTATAGACTGGATGAGAAAGCAAAACCCATCAATAAGCTGTCTAAAGAGACACACGTTAGGGACAAAGACAAAAATAGACTGAAAATCAAAGGTTGGAAAAAGATATCAAGCAAATGGCAACCAAAAAAGAGTAGGAGTATGAATATTCATTTCGGATAAAATTGACTTTAAGACAAAAAACACCAAAGAAACAAGGAAGGACATTATATAATGATTAAAGGATCAATTGAACAGGAATATAACCATGATAAATATCTATGGACCTGATGAAAGAGCCCCCAAAATACATAAATCAGATTTTAACAGAATTGAAAGGCAAATACAGTCTCCACAGTCATAGTAGGCGATTTTACTATACCACTTTCAATGAAAGATAGAACAAATTAAAAGAAACTCAACAAAGATGACAAAGATGCAGTCACCAGAAGAAAGGAAATAATAAAGATTTGAGCAGAAATAAATACTGAAAATAGAAAGACAATAGAAAAAAAAAAAAAACACCACTAGAAGTTGGTTTTTTGAAAAGATCAAGAAAACTGACAAACCACTGGCAAATTTAACAAAAGAAAAGAGGGAGAGAATAGAAATAACACAAATAAGAAATGAAATGGGCCACATCACAAAAGAACCAACCAAAATGAAAAGCATAATATCAGGATACTATGAAGAACTGTACTCCAACAAATTTGAAAATCTGGAGGAAATGGACAGATTTCTAGAAACACACCACTTACCTAAACTGACACAGACTGATGTGGAAAAGTTGAACAGGTCCATCACAAAAGAAGAAATTGAAATAAAAAAATTACCAACTAAAAAAGTCCTGGCCCAGAAGGTTTCACTAGAGAATTATACAAAACATTCAGAGAAGAACTAATACCAATCCTACTCAAACTATTCCAAAACATAGAAAAGGATGGAATCCTCCCTAACTCATTTTATGAAGCAAGCATAACCTGGATACCAAAACCAGGCAAAGACATCACTCAAAAGGAAAACTATAGACCAATATCCCTCATGAATATAGATGCAAAAATCTTCAAAAAAACCCTAGCCAAAAGACTCCAACAACATATCCAATAAACAATTCATTATGACCAAGTGGGGTACATATCAAGTATGCAAGGATGGTTCAACATTAGAAAAACAATCAATATCATCCACCACATAAATAAAACAAAGGAAAAGGACCACACGACCACATCAATCGATGCACAAAAGGCATTTGATAAAATCCAACACCCATTCCTGATCAAAAGTCTCAGCAACGTAGGAATAGAAGGGACATTCCGCAACATAATAAAGGGAATCTATACAAATCCAACAGCCAATATTATTCTCAATGGAGAGAAACTGAAAACATTCCCCTTGCGAACAGGAACCAGACAAAGATGCCCACTATCACCACTTCTATTCAACACTGTATTGGAAATCCTAGCCAGGGCAGTAAGGCAAGAAAGGGAAATCAGAGGCATCCAAATTTGTAAGGAAAAAGTAAAACTATCACTGTTTGCTGATGATATGACCCTATACAAAGAAAACACAAGAGACTCAGCAAAGAACTACTGGAACTAATAAAGAGATTTTGCATAGTGGTGGGATACAAGATCAACATTCAAAAATCAGTTGGATTCCTCTACACTAGCAAAGAAATTGCTAAAAAAGAAATAAGGAAATCAATACCATTTACAATAGCTACCAAAAAAAACCAAAATACTTTGGAATAAATTTCACTAGGGACACAAAAGACCTGTACAAAGAAAACTATGAATCACCACTTTAAGAAACCATAAGAGAGCTACATAAATGGAAGAACATACCATGCTCATGGATAGGAAGATAGAACATTGTGAAAATGTCAAATGCTACCCAAAGCATCTATACATTCAATGCAATTACAATCCAGATCCCGTCAACATTCTTTAAGGATATGGAAAAACCAATCACTAACTTCATATGGAAAGGAAAGAGACCTCGAATAAGCAAAGCATTATTGAAGAAGAACAACAGAGTAGGAGGTCTCATACTCCTGGATCTTAAAACCTACTACACAGCCACAGTAGTCAAAACTGCTTGGTATTGGTACAACAGACACACAGAACAATGGAATAGAATTGAGAACCCAGAAATAGATCCATCCATTCACCCATGGTCAGCTGATCTTTGCCAAAGGGCCAAAATCCATTAAATGGTGAAGAGATTGTCTGTTTAACAAATGGTGCTATTAAAACTGGATATCCACTTGCAGAAAAATGAAACAAGATCAGTACACCATACACAAAAACTAACTCCAGATGGATCAAAGACTTAAATGTGAGACCTAAGACTATAAAGTTCCTCAAGGAAAAACTAGGGGCAAATTTAGGGGCCTTAATATATGGCATAAATAGACTATCAAGCATAACCCAAAATGCACAAACAGCTGAAGATAACTAGATGTGCATGGGACCTTCTGAAAATTAAATTTTTATGTGCTTCCAAAGACTTCTCCAAAAGAGTCAAAAGAGAACCTACAGATCGGGAAAAAATATTTGGCAACAACATATCTGACAAGGGACTCATCTCTAGAATTTGTAGAAAACTCTAATACCTCAACAACAAAAAGACAAATAATCCAAATAAAAAATGGGCAGAAGACATGAATAGACATTACACCAAAGAGGATATTCAAGCAGCCAACAAACATATGAAGAAATGCTCATGATCATTAGCCATTAGAGAGATGCAAATCAAGACAACAATGAGATACTATCTTGCCCCAGCACTAGTAGCAAAGTTCAGCAAGATAGAAAATAACAAATGCTGGCTGAGAGTGCAGAGAGAATGAGACTCTTATGCACCGCTGTTGAGACTGTGAAATGATACAATGACTGTGGAAAGAAGTATGGCGATTCCTCAGAAAGCTGGAATTAGAAATACATTTGACCCAGCCATCCCATTATTAGGTATATATCCTAAACAAGTGAGAGCCAGGACAGGAATAGATACATGCATACCCATGTTCATCATAACACTATCTACAATAGCAAAAAGATGGAAAGAACCTAGAATTAGAGGTAGTAATGGGGAGTGACTGCAAACAGGCACAAAATTTATTTTTTGCATAATGGAAATGATCTGAAATTAGACAGTGGTGTGATTGCACAACTCTGTTACGCTAACAATCAATGAATTACACCCATAAAAAGGGTGAGATTTATGATATCTAAATTACACACTGAAAGCTTAAAATATAACTGTTTAAAGAAAAAGAAAGCTGCACTGTGAAGGTTATAACATAGGTAGAAATAAAACGTATGACAATAATAGTATAAGTAATAATAGTCTTTATACAAAAAGTTTAATATAAAGACTGTTTATACCAAGAGTCTTTATACTAAAAGACTAGGATGAGAAAAAAAGGAAGTTTACTGTAGTTAAGATTTTTATACCATACTTGAAGTACTGTAACATCATTGACCTTAACTTTTACTCTGTGCTAAAGATATAATACTACAAACCACTAAAATAAAATAGGGTTACAGCTAATAACCAACAAGAGATTAAATGGAATCACAAACAATACTCAATCCAAAAGAAGACATAAAAAGAGGGAAAAAGAAATAAAGAACAGACAGAACAAATAGCAAGGAGACAGACAGAAACCTAATCATATAAATAATCATATTAAACATAAAAGGTCTAAATACCATTAAAAGGCAGAAATTGTCAGATTGGTTTAAAAACAAGACTCAACAATATGGTGTCTGTTCTGGCTACCTAGTGCTGCCCTGACAAGAGTATACCACAAATGGGATGGCCTTAACAAACAGGAGTTTATTCTCTTACAGTTCGGGAGGCTAGAAGTCCAAGTTCCAAGTGCCAGTCTCTAGGGGCTGTTGAAAGCCCCTGAACCTTGAGCTTCAGCTCTGCCTCTTGCTCCTGGCCCAATGAAGCTACAGGCATCTCTCCACTCAGGTAGCTACCGGCTGCTGAGGCTAACAAGCCCAAGGTCAACAAATAAAATGGCACAGTCCTGATGTTACCAAACCACATGGCAGGTCATTAATTCAAGTCCATTGAAAGTCCCAAGGTCGGCAGAGTATGGCAGGCTGCTGAACAACGACACGACTACATGCAGGGTCCAAGCATGCCATAAGCTAGAGACCATTCCCAAAGCTGTTTCTTATATACGGGAAGCAGACCACATATCCAAAGGCAACTACTCACCTTTCACAGCAAATTCCGCCATGGAGTTAATTATCAGTCTCACCATGGGGAATAACTATATTCAGCTGCCCAGCCACTCAACCAGGCTCAGCCAACTTGACACACAAATATAACCACCACAGTGTCTCTAAGAAAACCTTCAGTGGAAAATGAATATAACAATGAAAGAAGATAGGGAAGTAGAGAAAATCCATTTGCATAAGCACTACTGATCAATCTGATCAGAAATGATGACAGAAAAGAATTTCCATTATCAACATTTGCTGCTATTTTAAAGGAAATGTCCAAGGATAAATACCCTCTCCTTATGGCCAGTACAAATCATAGGGTATATTTCCAGAAAGCTCAGCATACCATACAAAACCAAAAAACCAAACCCACTGCCATCAAGTTGATTCTGATTCACAGTGTCCCCAATTGGGTTTCCAAGGCTGTAAATCTTCACGGAAATAGATTGCCTCAACTTCCTCCCACAGAGCAGCTGGTGGGTTTGGACCACCAACCTTCTGGTTAGCAGCCAAATGCCTTTCCCACTATGCCACCAGAACTCCTTGTACCATACATTATAGGTATAATTCACTTAGCTACTTTAAGCCTATGAAATTAAGTTGCTTCCTAATTTTACAGACTGAAGACAGAAAGGCAAAGCACTCTCTGATGCCATATGATATGTTCAAGTTACTGTGGGTCTCAGATTTACCTCTGCCCGATGCAGCTTTCACCAGACCAAAGCACCTTGAAAAGCAGTCTTTTGGGGGAAAACCACAGCTCTGAACCCAGAACCATCTCTCTTACCTGTGTCTAGGTGGGTTGTTCTAGCTCTCTTCAATTTTCCAAGTGGTTTATACTTTGGTTCAGTGCTTTGAAAGGATCGGCATAAAGGCTTTAAGCTGAAATAAATAAGAGTATCTTAGTTTTCCTTTTAGGAAAGCTGCTAGAATTTAAGTATCGTTTATGAAGATGACAAATAGTTGACCATAGGGGAAATCACACAATTATTTTTAAGAACTGAAAAGCAATGTTTAAAAATTTAAAATCACTTCAATATATTGAGGTGGGAAATATAAGCACTTAAATACAGCCTGGTGAATATCTTCAGTAGACTCCAGCAAAACCTGGATCTTTGCTCTTGCAATGGAAAAAGTAAGGTCCCTATTCTGTAAAACTGTTAAGGGACACTTTCTGGCTTTCAGGGAATACAGTGTACCTAGCTGCTTCCCCTTCTCTGTTTAATGGGGTTGACTTACATCTTACAAGACTCTCACAAACTTGATCTCCTTCTAAGAGGCTCATAGGCTAAACTAAGACACACTGGAGATAATACACAAAAGGGCACAGAAATAAGACTTACACATGTCCTATCCATTTTCAAGGGCCTCACTACCAACTGTACCCTTGGGCCAGATTCCCAGAACCATTTAAATATCAAAAACACAAACCAGTTATGACTGAGTTGATTCCAACTCCTGGTGACCCCAGGTATGCAGAGTAGAACAGCTCCATGGGGTCTTCAAGGCTGTGGGCTTTCAGAAGCAGATATTGAGGCCTTTCTTTCAAGAGGTCTATGCATGGGTTTGAACTGCCAATCTTTTGGTTAGTTAACCATTTCCACCACCCAGGGACACTGCTCAGAAGCCTTTGGGTGGCACATAACATATCCACTTAAAGAAAGCCAACAGGGTCCCAAGCTGGAACTCATTCATAGGCACACCCATTTTACACCTTTGTGTGTGTTCTTAGCCCTGTGACTATTCTTGGGACCCATCCTTTTTCGCCCCCTCCAAACCTGCTCAGCTCAATTGCCACTTCTCTCTTCATTTGTTTCAAACTTTTTCCTCCTTCCCCCCACCTACCTACAAGAGAACTGGCTGATTAAAAAAATGCAAGTTACAGGAATCTGCATTTTAATGAGCACCCAAACTTGAATACATATTCAATGTATATTCAAGTTCAGTTCCATAACAGACTTAAATCTCAGCTATTTTAAAATCAACCCTCTAAACTCCGTTCCCTCCAGTTACCTGGTACATTTTTGAAAAAATACTCTATACTCAGTACTTCTCCATTTCCTCACTTTTCACTAGTGCCTCAAAAACCTGAAATCTGGCTTCTAACTCACAAGTCCACAGATATTGCTCTCAGAGAGCACACCAATGATCTAATTATGAAGTTGGAGGCTTGTTATAATCCCTATACTATTTGGCTTCTCAAGACTTTGCCCCTGATGATCTCTATTTTTCTTTCCTTTTGCTTCCACCATAGGAGCCCTGCGGCACAGTGGTTAAAGCACTCAGCTGCTAACTGAAGGTCAGAAGTTAGAACGCACCAGCCACTCTGTGAGAGAAAGATGTAGAAGTTTGCTTCTGTAAAGTTTATGGAATATGTGGAAACCCTATGGGACAGACAGTTCTACTTTGTCCTATAGGTGCTCTATGAGTCAAAGTCAACTCAAGGGCAATAGTTTTCAATGGGTTTTGCGTTCACCACATTATTAGCCTCGCAGGTTCTATTGTCTGGACCATTTTGTCTCCATCTTATTTTGGCTCCTCTCTCCTTGTTCCTGCCTTAAGTATGCTACTCAGAGTTCTGGCCTCTGCTCTTTTCATGTTCATGCTCTCCTTAGTGATTTCCTCTACTGTCACAGCTGCAGTTGTTGCCTGAACTGCCAAGTCCTTAATCTGTGTCGCTAACCCAGATCTCTTGCCAGAACTCCTGGGCTGCATTTTCCAAAAGCAGTGGGAAACCTGACACTCTATGTCCTCATCATAGTCTCTGAGATGAATTCCTTGACTACTTGGCCTAACTGTCCATCCCCTTCCTTCATATGACCAGAGCAGCTTGTAAACAGTTTGCCATACTTTACATCTACCTTCCTCACAAGACTGAGCTGTGTTAAGGACTGAGAGGAAAACTTAGTCAATCTTGGATTTCATGAACAATGTGTAACATCATAAACAAAAAAAGAGCTCTGGTAGCACAGTGCCTAAGGCATCTATCTGACTGCTAACCAGAAGGCTGCTAACATCATGTTGTTGTTGTTGTTGTGTGCTGTCGAGTTGGCCCCGACTCATAGCGACCCCTCCTTGGGTTTCCGAGGCAGTATCACTACGGAAGTAGGAATGCCCAACCTTCCTTCCGAGGAGTGGCTGGTAGGTTTGAACCGCCAGCCTTCTGGTTAGCAGTCAAGTGCCTTAGCCACTATGCTACCAGAAGAAGTGTTAATGAATGGATAGATGAAACTCAAATAAAAGGTAAAAAAACAGTATTAGCCAAAGGGACCTCTGATCACGGTTTCATCTCTCCTTTGAATTTCATTTATTCATTCAATAAACAACTTATCTGATCACCTACTAGGCAGTGTGCTAGATGCTATTTTTTCTTTTTATTATTATTATTATTTTAATTGTGATTTGGGTGAAGATTAACAGAGCAAATTCACTTTCCATACAGCAGTTCACATAAACTTTGTCTCATGTCATTGACAACAGTTTACCACAATGCAACAGCTCCCCTCCTTCTCTTCCCCATAGTTACGTCTTCCCTGTGTCCATCCCTCCATGGATTCCTGCCCTGTCAGCTGTCTCCTTGTGCATAAGCAGCCATTCTTTCTCCCATGATTGTTCTCTCCAAGGAGTGTATCTACTTGAGATAAATGTTCAACATATATGCCTGTCTTTTGTTTGGCTGGAAACCACAGGTGTGGGTTCAATTCCAGACCTGAAGGGCAGCTAGGGGCCAAAGTCTTAGTGGGTCCACCAGTCTCTATCAGACCAGCAAACCTGGTCTCGT
>NW_006922068.1:1311613-1315677 GCF_000298275.1 Orycteropus afer afer
CCCTTCAAGGCTCAGGGGTCCAAGATTATCTTCTGTGTCTGTGTTAATTGGTTTCCCTTTTCTTTGTTGAAGAGGGTCTGTACAGTCTTTCTGCCTAGTCTGCCATTTTGCCGCAACTCGCTAGACGCTTTTCATGTATTATCTGCAAGTCACTGAAAAACCTAACAAGTAGGTGTGAATATTCCTGTTTTGCTGATTAAAAACTACTGGCTCAGAGATGTAATCTGCCCAAAATCACACTGTTACTAACTAGTGGAGCCACAATTCAACGTAGGACAAAAGACAGTACTACCTGTACATCCTGCCATACTACTGTGTACTGAATGACACACTGAAAAGGAAAAACAGAAATGAATGTAAATTCAGAAATGTCAAAACGGGTTGTAGATTTGTAAACATTCAGGCAGAAAGATCCTTTATCTCCAAGCCAAGAGTCACAAAAAACCAAACCAAACCAAACACCCAGCCGTCAAGTCAATTCCGACTCTTAGCGACCCCCACCTGGGTTTCCAAGGCAGTAACTCTTAACAGAAGTAGATTGCTCTATCTTCCTTCTGTGGAGCAGCTGGTGGATTTGAACTGCCAACCTTCCGGTTAGCAGCCAAATGCCTTAGGCACTGTACCACCAGAGCTCCTTTTCAGAGTCACAAAGGGAATAAAATTCCACAAGCAGTAACTACTCACATTTCTGAAACTTTATCCAGAGTTAAACCTACTGGAATGACATTTGGATATGCATTCACAGGGCAGATGTAGCTCAAGAAATCTTTAATCTAGAAGAGGAGAAATAAAATAGATGAATTATCTCCATAATGAAAAAAGTGGGTGTTTGAGATACATACAAAGGGAGGCAACATAAAAGTATATGAAGAGTAGCAAACTTCTCTTAGGACAGTGGAGTGGTCCTCAAGGCTGGCTGCACCTGAGGACCACTTAGGGACCCTCAAGAAAAAGAAATGCCCAATGCCAAGGCCCCACCCAAAAGATCCTTTCAACACTGATCTACAGTGGGGCCTGGGACTCAGTATATTTAAGCATTCCCTGGGTGATTGATTCTGTTTCCATGGTGAGGCCCAGGATCACTGTCAAATGGGATTTAAATTTTCTGTATTTATTTTTAACATAACATTGGTTTCTTGTTAAAGAAGGTCACACACTGATATTTTATTGATATTAACCCCCTTTCAAGTGGGTCAGAATTTAGCTAAGTCTTCATTAAATGCAGTGTACATAAGAAAACAAGGTCCCAGAATTGCATTTCTTTCCACCTACAGATAATTGTTACCAATATGTTTTGTATCTTCAAGGTCACTTGATTTGTTCTAATGGGTTTATTCTAAGCTCAAGCAACAAGGAACTGCCTCCTTACTGAGATGATTTTATAAAATTCCAGGAAGGATCATTCTCCCCCAACTTAGCTGCCAAGTGCATTAAGAGAAATAAGACAGGCACGGTACTGATTGAGGGTCCCTGGCTGGTGCAAATGGTGCTTAGCTACTAACCAAAAAGGTGGAGTTCATGTCCACCCAGAAGTACCTCAGAAAAAATGCCTGGCAATCTACTCCCCACAAATCAGCCACTAAACACCCTATATAGCACAATTCTACTTTGACATACATGGGATGGCTATGAGTATCAACTTGATGGCAACTATGGTTAGTATTGACTGAAAAAGTCAAGTCAAGCCTGCCCTTTGTCTATTAGACACCCTTTCTGTGGTTGAGACAGAAAAGATATTAAGCCACTAACAGATAAGCAGCAAGGGGCACTGATGCCATATCAAGGACAAATCACCAGAAAGGGGTTCTAATAACAATTTAATATTCTAGATATATTGACAAAGAAAACATTAACACAGATAGATCATCAAAATTAATTCCTTCAAATGCTGCTCTCAAATAACCTATTTGTTCATGAAAGTTATTTAATAGAGATACTATTGTTATATTTTGACAATATATAAAGAATCATTTATTTTATTATGGCCAACTTAATAAGAATGCCTCACTGCTATCCTGTGAGGAAGAGAAAGACACAGAGAGGTACGCAAGAAGTATAGACAACAAAGATAAACACTTTTACATATACTGCACTGTCAGTGATAACAACCATGAACATAGTAGCTAAAGACACATGGAAACAATTAGTCCAACAGTACAGGAAACCATGTGATCCTCAGCCTAAATGACTATGAGAGCCGAAAAAATAGATAGTGCCCAGCTACCACTGTCAACCACTCAGAGGGGGATCGGTGGTGGAGATCCTGGATAAAGTCGGAGAACAATGTGGAAAAAACTTGAAATCACACACACACACACAAAGACCAGGTTTACCGGTTTTAATAGAGCCTGGTGCGACTACCAAGACTATGGCCCCTAGTTACCCTTCAGGTCTGGAATTGAACTCACTCCTGTGACTTCCAGCCAAACAATAGACAGGTATGCAAGGGTGAATATTTATACCAGGTAGATATGCTCCTTAGAGTGATCAATCGATCAACTGCGGGAGAATAGAAGGGCAATGTTTGTACAGGGAGATAGCTCAGGGGTCAGGAATATACAGGAAAGAAGGACACAGGGAAGAGGTAACTAGAGGGAAGAAGTGGGAAGAGAGCTGTTACATTATGGGGAATTGCAGTCAATGTCATGAAACAAAATGTGTATGAACTATTATATAGAAAATAAATTTGGTCTGTAAAGTTTCACTCAAATCACAATAAAATTTTTTTAAAAAAAGAAAGCTGCTACCTGGAGCTTCTGGAAGAATCCACCTGTTCAAATCATTAACAAGTACAAGGCCCACTGCTATAGTGCTGAATCCATGAACTCCAGATACAAAGATAATGGTTGTCAGAGAAATGGACTTTTAAGTGTAGAAATGGCAAAACAAAAATTATATGATATGATTTTAATCCACAAACAGCCTGCTTTTATATTGTTCTTTCTCCTGTTCATGAAATCACTGAATCTCTGCCCTTTGAAAATGCATGAGAATTTTGCAAATAAATTTGTTGTTGTTAGGTGCCGTCAAGTCGTTTCCGACTCATACCGACCCCATGCACAGCAGAACAAAACAGTGCTCGATCCTGTGCCAGCTCCATGATCCTTGCTATACTTGAGCTCATCATTGCAGCCACCATGTCAATCCATCTCGCTGAAGGCCTCCCGCTCTTTCGCCGACCCTCCACCCTACCAAGCATGACATCCTTTTCCAGGGAATGGTCCCCTCTGACAACATGACCAAAACAGGTGAGACGAAGTCTGGCCATTCTTGCTTCCAAGGAGCATTCTGGCTGCACTTCCTCCAGGACAGATCTGTTAGTTCTTTTAGCAGTCCATGGTACTTTCAGCATTCTTCGCCAGCACCACAACTCAAAAGCATCAACTCTTTGGTCTTCCTTATTCATTGTCCAGCTCTCACATGCATACGAGGCGATTGGAAATATCATGGCTTATGTCAGGTGCACCTCAGTCCTCAAGGAGACATCCTTGCTCCACAGCACTTGATACAGTTCCTTCGCAGTTGACCTTCCCAATGCTATACATCTTCTAATGTCCTGACTGCTGCTTCCATTGGCATCGACTGTAGAACAAAGCAACGTGAATTCTTTGACAACCTCAATCTTCTCTCCATTTATGGTGATGCTGCTTCTTGGTCCAGTTGTGAGGATTTTTGCTTTCTTTATACTGACACATAATCCATACTGCAGACTGTATTCTTCAACCTTCATCAGTAACGGCCTCAAGTCATCCTCACTTTCAGCAAGCAAAGTTGTATCATCTGCGTATTTCAGATTGTTAATGATTCTTCCTCCAATCCTGATGCCACATTTTTCTTCATATAGTCCAGCTTCTCGGATTATCTGCTCAGTATATAGATTGAATAAGTGTGGGGAAAGGACACAACCCTGACGCACTCCCTTCTTGATTTTAAACCATGTAGTGTTCCCTTGTTCCGTTTGAATGACAGCCTCCTGGTCAAGGTACAGGTTCCTCATGAGTATAATCAAGTGCTTGGGAATTCCCATTCTTCTCAATGTCATCCATAATTTGTCATGATCCACA
>NW_006922068.1:1317352-1318197 GCF_000298275.1 Orycteropus afer afer
CCTCTTCTGAATCCAGCTTGCACCTCTGGAAGTTCTCTGTCAATATACTGCTGCAAATGTTTTTTAATTATCTTCAGTAAGATCTTACTTGTGTGCAATATTAATGATATTGTTCTGTAATTTCCACAGTCTGTGGGATCACCTTTCTTTAGAATGGGTACAAATATGGCTCTCAGTTGACCAGGTAGCTGTCTTCCAAATCTCTTGGCATAACTGAGTGAGTGCTTCCAGTGGGGCATCTGTTTGTTGAAATAACTCCATCAGTATTCCTTCAATTCCTGGATCCTTGTTCTTCGCCAATTCTTTCATTGCAGCTTTGACTTCCTCCTTCCGTACCATTGGTTCTAGATCATATGCCACTTCCTGAAATGAATGAAGATCGGCCAGTTCTTTTTGGTACAGTGATTCTGTGTATTCCTTCCATCTTCTTTTGATGTTCCCTGCATCATTCAATGTTTTGCCCTCAGAATCATTCAATATTGCAACTTGAAGCTTAAATTTTTTCCTCAATTCTTTCAGCTTGAGAAATACTGAGCGTATTCTTCCCTTCTGGTTTTCTAACTCCAGGACTTTGCACATTTCATTATAGTAATTAGCTTTGTCTTCTCGAGCTGCTCTTTGAAATCTTCTGTTCAATTCTTTTATCTTGTCATTTCTTCCATTTGCTTTAGCTAATCTCTGCTCTAGGGCAAGTTTCAGAGTGTCTTCTGTCATCCATTTTGGTCTTCTTTTCTCATCTCTTTAGTGATCTCTTGCTTTCCTCATGGATAATGTTCTTGATATCCTCCCACAATTCTTCTGGTTTTTGGTCATTGGTGTTCAATGCATCAAATCTATTCTTTAGA
>NW_006922068.1:1318687-1376754 GCF_000298275.1 Orycteropus afer afer
GTACGCGTATGGATATTATCCTATCACTGACAGCATTGTACTTCAGGACAGATCTTGAAACATCCTTTGTGATGATGAATGCCACGCCATTCCTCTTCAAACTGTCATTCCCGGCAGAGTAGATCACATGGTTGTCTGATTCAAAATGGCCAAAACTAGTCCATTTCAGCTCACTAATGCCAAAGATATCAATCTTTATGCGTTCCATTTCATTTTTGACAACTTCCAATTTTCCTAGATTCATACTTTGTATATTCCATGTTCTGATGATTAATTAATGTTTGCAGCTGTTTCTCTTCAATTTGAGTGGTGCCACATCAGCAAATGGAGGTCTTGAAAGCTTTACCTTATACATAGGAGTAAGGGTGGGTTTACTCAGATGATACAGCTCTTTCCCAGTTCTATTTTGAGAGCCTTCTACCTAATGGGACTATTCATAAAGTTGCATGGTAATGTATCAAACAGTGTTTCTTTGCTATTCATAAGGTTTTCCCTGGCCAATTATTTGAGAATTGGATGGCCTCTTCCTTCTTCCTAGTCTGTCTCAGTCTATAAGCTGAGATGATACCTGTGCACCATGTGCATCCCGCTGGGTTTGAAACACCAGTGGCTCAGCCTCAAAACTCACATCAACACGTCACCACAGTAGGATAAACCAATAGACAAGTTTGTCTCCCTTTGGAAATCTCTCATACCACCCTTACCTGGGTCCCTGTGGCATACATCAAATTTCCATTCTCCAGAAAACAAAAAAAAAAGAAAGAAATCCACTGATTTCAAGTTGATTCCAACTCACAGAGACCCTAAAGGGACAGAGTGGAGCTGCTCCATGGGGTTTCCAAGGCTGTAAATCTTATAGAAGCAGAATGCAACATCTTTCTTCCATGGAGCAGTTGGTGGGTTCAAACCTCTGACCTTTTTGGTTATAAGCCAAGTGCTGTAACCACTGTGCCAACAGGGCTCCTCACCCCATTCTAATACAGATCAAATTACCTATATAAAAAGTACCATACTAAAAATAAATGAAAAATTTGAGTAATTGTATTATACTATATCCTTCTTAAGGATAAGGCCTGTATCTCAAACATCCTTGTTATTTCCCACTGTGTGCAGTACTATTTTTTAAGTGGTTTTTCAGTACATCAAATTTTGGAAGAGGCCAAGAATCCAGACAGTACCTTAAAGTTAGTTATAACGAGATTTTTTTCTATAGCACTTCCTCAAATAAGATTTGTGATTCTTTTATGACAGGAGAATAGCATTGAAGAAAGAATGATAAAATACATTTAGGAAGCAGGATAGGAAGAAAACCTTAAGCATGCATATTCTTCAACAGTTAGTCTGGAATAAGGAGGTAACTGCAATTTCCCTTCTACTTGGTGAACGTATCTCAACCAGTGAGGTATCTTCCTTGCATTTCTAAAGGAAAAGCCACAATGGATCTTAAACAGCAGAGATGTGTCTGGAAGTCAAGGGCAGCATAGTTCTTGACCCTGAAAGCTACAGAGTACTCAGCAATAAGGCTGTGAGTATATGAAATCCTCTCTTACCTCACTGTAGGAGGAGTGAAAAGAAAAACAAGCTCTGTAGGAACTCTCTCCAGTCCTAAAGGAAAGTGAAAACACAAAATTAAAAGGTCACATATCAGGACTAAGTTAAACTAAATTACATTTCTGGAAAGAACAGCTAACACATTAACCATGTGCACCACTCACAGCCCCCCAATAAGACCAAGTTCTTAATTTTGAGGCTTCCCTTTTGGGCTATTTCAGTATAAAACCATTCCACAATCAAGAATTTCTCCCTGGGATTGGAGTGAACACTTCCCAGAAATGTAACTCTGTTGAGAATAAAAAACATACAAGCCCCTAGTCAAGCATAAAAACAGAATTATGTGTTTCCTCTTTTAAAAAAAAAAGGAGGCGAACATCATTTATTCTCTGTAAAATGCTTTGATACACAGATTTGTCAGGCTATGGGAAAAGTCTCAAAGAAATACATTTTAGCTTGCATTCCACTTACAGATCACCAGCTCCTTCTTCCTAGTCCAGTTATGCTCAGCAAGCCTCCACTGAAGGGAAGGTGATGGTTGTACATGAGGTGCACTGGCCAGAATCAAACCCAGGGCTTCCTCATGGAAGGCAAGAATTCTATCACTGAACCAACGCTGCCCCCTACCAACTATTCCTTAACTCATGACACAGAAGAGGAAAGGTGACCTTCCTAGTAGTAATGAAAGTTGTTGATTTTTCCTTTTTATAAACTACCTATTAAGGACCCTCACATGTCTGAGTTATGTTCCAGGTTTATGAGCCACAGATTAGTAATTACAAAAAATATAAAACAATGCCTATTGTGGAAATGAAAGCTCATTCAAAATAGTATCATTTGCTAAAAAATCAGTGATACAAATTAAGTTTCTTTCTGTAGGGGTACCCCCCCCAAAGTCTGGTAGCATACTGCCTAAGGTATTTGACTGCCAAGCAGAAGGCTGGCAGTTCCAACCCACTAGCCACTCCTTAGAAGGATGACTGTGAATCTATTTCTGAAGAGATATCGCCTCAGAAACCCAAGAAGGAGTCACTATGAACTGACTCGACAGAAGTGAGTGAGTGAGAGTAATAAGAAAATAGTTATAATTAAGATAAAGCTTCTCTGACCCTTTCCTACTGCAGCAAAGTTTTAAAACAGAGATTTCTGAACTTTTTTCTGAAACTTAAAACACCATGTACAGGTTTTTGTTTTGGTGATTATTACTATCCTAATTGTTAGCTTAGGAGCTCTGGTAGGGTACTGCCTAAGGCACTTGACTGCTAACCAGAAGGCTGGCGGTTCAAACCCACCAGCCACTCCTCAGAAGGAAGATGGGGTAATCTACTTCCATAGTGATACTGCCTCAGAAACCCAAGGAGGGGTCTCAATGAGTCGGGTCCGACTCAACGGCACATAACAACAACAATCATTAGTTTATTCTTTCCTCTATGGAGTTGAAATTCAATCTGATTGGTTTCCTTGGATAAATAAGCAAAAATAAGTGAAATCATTTGCATTAAGCAATTATATTACCTTCATCATGCTTTCATTCAAGTAATATTACTACTACGCTCTTAACCGTTCCTCATTGCTGTGACTGTCTCTCTCTGAGCACTTTAACTCCTTTGGATCTCACTTTAAAAGGAGCCCTTGTGGTGCAGTGGTTAAGTGCTCAGCTGCGAACCAAAAGGTCAGAGGTTTAAACCCATCAGCCACTCTGTGGGAGAAAGATGAAGCAGTCTGCTTCCATAAAGATTACAGCCTTGAAAAACCTATGGGGCAATTTTACTCTGTCCTATAGGGTCACTGGGAGCTCTGGCAGCATAGTGCCTAAGGCACTTGACTGCTAACCAGAAGGCTGGCGTTCAAATCCACCAGCCACTCCTTGGAAGGAAGGTTGAACAATCTACTTCCATAATGATACTGCCTCGGAAATCCAAGGAGGGTTGAGTCGGGTCCAACTCAATGGCACATAACAACAACAGAGGGTCACTAGGAGTTGCTATCATCTTGATAGCAACAGTTTTGTTTTAACATATTAACTGTCTTCTTCCTTATCTGAGTCCTAATACAGTTATTCTTTCAGTTAGGGCCTCTGCTTTCTTCAGTTCTTTAGCTATGCTTTCCTTTGACAGTCAGCAAAGGCTTGTCTGGAAGAAGTGATATCTAAATTAATCAAAAAAGGTGATACATTAACAGAACAAAAAGAATAATGGGATGTTTGCTGGAATTATCAGTACTTCTGATTTAGTGTTAAGAGTCCAATTATACCCTCCTCTAAGCTCTTATAACCAGAAGGCTGGCGGTTCAAACCCACCAGCTACTCCTCGGAAGGAAGATGGAGCAATCTACTTCCGTAGTGATACTTCCTTGGAAACCCAAGGAGGGGTTGCTATGAGTTAGGTCCTACTTGACGGCACATAACAACAACAACAAGAAGCTCTTATAACAATTATAATTACCTAATTTGTCAGTTACTAATTTATGACCTAGCATCATGTCTTCTACTCACAGCCTACAGTTGTCTAAACCTTTAAAAACATTTCTTGGGACTTAACTTTTTCATCTTATGTATTTCTTCCCTATCTAAATGACCAGTTCCTTTAGGATACAGGCCAGATCCCCAGTTTCCTGGAAAGTGGAAGAGGTATGAGAGATCATTTAGTCCTGCTTAAAATCAAAGCATAAACCAAAAACCAAACTCACTGCCGCCGTCAAGTCGGATTCAACTCATAGCAACCCCTGCTTGGGTTTCCGAGGCAGTATCACTATGGAAGTAGATTGCCCAGCCTTCCTTCCAAGGAGTGGCTGGTGGGTTTGAACCACCAGCCTTCTGGTTAGCAGTCAAATGTCTTAGGCATTATACCACCAGAGCTTCCCATAGGAAAGTAAAAATTCTTTGTCCAAGACTAACCAAACCAAAACTAAACCCACTGCCATCAAGTCGATGCTGACTCATAACAACTCTAAAAGACAGAGTAGGACTGCTCTGTAGGGTTCCCAAAGTGGCAAATCTTTATGGAAGTAGAATGCCACATCTTTCTCCCAGAGCAGCTGGTAGGTTTGAACCACTGACCTTTTGGTTAGCAGTTGAATGGTTTAACCACTATGCCACCAGAGCTCTTTTGTCCAAGACTATGAGCTAATTTTTAGAGAAGTAAGAGATCCTAATTCCTGTTCTAATAGGAGCCAAACCAGTGAAACTTAACCTTGTTTTGGGGAGGCCAATTTATCCCTTTAAATTACATTTCTACTTCCCAGAACTTACCTCCTCCCTAAACATAAGAAGCACTGCTCAGTTACATCACTGACACAAGTGTGATTGATTAAAAAAAAAAAAAAAAAAAGTCTGAGGGCACTAATCTATTAGTGAAACAAGTACATTGTTTCTAGAAAATTAATTAAGTGCTATAATCTTTCACAGGGGCGAGCTTCTAAGTTGTTCTCAATACAAATCTCCCAAAGGACACCAATTCCTAGTTCCATGAGCTATCAGGCATAGATAATCACTGTCAAACTAAGGCAATACCCAAGTGCATTCAGGTCCTGATTCACAGTTTTTAGTGTGTGATGGAACCCAGTGATTCATGAAATACTTGAAGATCCAGTAAAAGGGAAGTTTACGCGTAATAAATGTGTATTTTTTACCTACTTCTCCAATACCGAGTCATGGGAAAGTTTTCCAGGCATTCCACCTCCTTCAGTCCCAAATCCAATCCCCAAAGTGGCCCAGTCACTTATTTTCACATCTTAAAAGTTGCTTACTTAAAACAAATTACCTCCTATGGACTTTTGCCCTATATGGCACTATCAAGGACACAAAGGATTGGGATTGATTGTGATGAGCTCCCTACTGATGCCCTGTGCTCAGTATGCACCCTAACTTTACCAGTGGTAGTTAAGGTTCTGTGTCAGTTTGGCTGGGCCGTGGTTTTGAGTGGCTAGGTAGCTGGATGTAGTTATTCCCCATGATGAGATTATAATCACCTCTATGGTAGAATCTGCTGTGAGCAGCCAAGTTGTTGCCTACAGGGTACTGCCTGCTTCCAGTATACAAGGAGAAGCTTTGGGAAAGGTCTCTAGGTTTTGGTATACCTGGATCCTGCCTTTGGCTGAGTCTTGGCCTGCCACGTCACCTACTGTTCTTGGGACTATTCCTGGACTTGAACCAGTGGTCTAACATGTTGCCTATTGATCTTGGGTTCCTCAGTCTCAAAAGGCAGCAGCTGAGTGAGTCAGAAAAAGCCTCAAGCTCCAGTGGGCACAGAACAAGAGACGAGACAGAGCTGAAGTGCAAGGGCAAAGGGCCTTCACCCAGCCTCCTAGAGGTGGCACTCTGATTTTGTACTAATGGCCTCCTAAACTATAAGAGAACAAATTTCTGTTTGTTA
The DNA here is from genome assembly GCF_000298275.1 of Orycteropus afer afer. Classification (NCBI taxonomy): domain Eukaryota; kingdom Metazoa; phylum Chordata; class Mammalia; order Tubulidentata; family Orycteropodidae; genus Orycteropus; species Orycteropus afer. The sequence continues at coordinate 1,324,612 of NW_006922068.1, forward strand.
AAGCCATTCACTGTGGTATTCCTGTTATAGCAAAAAAACAAAAACCAAACTCACTGCCATCCACTTGATTCGACTCAACTCATAGCAATCCCTCCTTGAGTTTCTGAGGTGGTATCTCTACAGAAGCAGTTTGCCCAATCTTCCTTCCAAGAAGTGGCCTTCTGGTTAGCAGTCAAATGCCTGAGGCACTATGCCACCAGAGCTCCTTCTGTTACAGCAGCACCAGAGAAATAAGACATTAGACCTAACACATTATACCTTCTGCTTCACCTGTGGCCAGCTCTCTGCATACTAGTATATCACAAGCCCTCATTTGCATTAGAATCCAGCCCATTTGTTGGGTCAGCACTCAAACCTACCTCCAAAAAAAAGCATGAGCAGTCACTCTGGTTTTTCATCCTGAAAGCCAGAGAGTTCTATTTGGTATAAGATCATCAAAGATTCAAAATAACCCCCACACTTCCCTTCCAAAAGAAACCAAACCCACTCCTACCATGCCCTTTCCAATTCAGAGCAACCGTTTGGGCAGGGCAGAATTGTCCATAAGGTTTCCAAGCTGTAGTCAGTACAGAAGCAGACTGACACAGCTTGCTCCCACAGAGCAGCTGCTGAGTTCAAACCACTGCCCTTTCAGTTAGCAGCTGAATGCATTAACCACTTGCAGTGTAGTAAATTACTTAGTGTGACTTTTCTACCCGTAAGTCTTTGTAAACTCCCAGGTAGAATTTGCCATGAACAACTGAGGAGCTCCTGATTGCTAAAGTTGTCCACCTGGGGTATTTCTGCTGGGAGTGGCACTGGAGCAATGTTATGCGAAGTTCGCTCTCTCCCAGGTGCTTAGAGTTCTGATGTTATGATTGGCTAGTTTGGCCACTCTGCCAGGCTTAAAAGGAGACCTCCTAGAGGCAGAAGTCTCTCTAACTGCTGGCTGAGGAAGACGTGCTGCTGAAAGAGACACACACTCCTGAAAGAGACACTCATTGCTGAGTGAGACACTGAGGGACACTCACTGTTGGGAGAGAGACTGTGAGAGACTGTTAGGAGAGAAACTGTGGGCTAGGAGAGACTGAGCGTTTTTCCTGAACTTAAATTGTAGCCTGGTGCTTCCCTAATAAACCCTCCATAATCTGTGAGTTCTGTGTGGCCACTGCAGTGAATTATCAAACCCAGGAGAGAAGTGGTGGGTGCTTTGGGGAGGAACGGTTGGTGAAAGGGGTGGAAGGAGGCAGCATGTCTGGCCTTGCAGTAATAGGCCTTGGGCTACTGATGGTGATTCCGTCTTCCTCTTGTGGGGTTAGAGGAGGTCAGAACATGTGGCCTCCCTGCCCTTTTTGCACCACTGTACCACAAGTGCTCCTCAAAATATCCCCAGTAATGGACTCTCCCTCACTTCCTTGTCAGTTTGGCAAATTTCTTAACTTTCCCAACCAGAACAATCAGGAGCTCTCTCCTCTCTATATCGTTATAGCATTTATCATATTCTCTTCAGAATCTATCTTAAATACTGGCAATAATTTCCAGCTGGATTCAGAAGAGGACTTGGAACTAGGAATATCATTGCTGATGTCAGATGGATCTTGGCTTAAAGCAGGGAATACCAGAAAGATGTTTACCTGTGTTTTGATGACTATGCGATTTGACTATGTGGATTGTAACCAATTATAGATAACATTGTGAAAAACAGTAATGCTAGAACACTTAATTGTGCTCATGAGGAACCTGTACTTAGATAAGAAGCTGTCCTTTCAACAGAACAAGGGGATACTTCCTGGTTTAAAATCAAGAAGGGTATGTGTCAGGGTTGTATCCTTTTACCATACTTATTCAATCTGTATGCTGAGTAATAATCTGAGAAGCTGGACTATATAAAAAAGGGTGTGACATCAGGATTGCAGGAAGACTCTTAAACAACCTGCGATGCACAGGTAACAACCTTGCTTGCTGCAAGTGAAGATGACTTGAAGCACTTACTCATGAAGATAAAAGACTACAGTATTAAGCATGTTAAGATTAACCCTCAACATAAACAAAACAAAGATCGAAGTCATCAGGAATTTCATTTCACTTGAACTTAGAATCAATGTCCATGGAATCAAATGATGTTATTGCATTGAGTTCATCTGTTGTGAAAAATGTCTTTAATGTTAAAAATGTCACTTTGAGGACTAAGGTACACCTGACTCAAGCCATGGTATTTTTAATTATCTTGTATACAAAGAGCTCTGGTAGCATAGTGCCTATGGCACTTGACTGCTAACCAGAAGGATGGAGGTTCAAACCCACCAGCCACTCCTTGGAAGGAAGGCTGGGTGATTTACTTCCGTAGTGATACCTCCTCAGAAAACGGCTATGAGTCGGGTCGAACTCGACAGCACATAACAACAACAACAACAACAACATCCATGCAAAAGCTGGACAACGAATAAGGGCGACTGAAGAATAATTAATGGGTTTGAATTATAGTGCTGGTGAAGCATATGAAATATACTATGAACTGCCAGAAGAACAAATAAATCTCTTGAAAGAAGTACAGCCAAAATGTTTTAGAGAAACAAGAATGGCGAGAGTTCATCTCACATACTTCGGACATGTTACCAGGGGGGACCCATCTCTGGAAAAGGATACCATGCTTGGTAAAGCAGAAGATCAGTGAAAAAAGGAAGCTCCTCAATGAGATGGACTGACACAGTGCTGCAACAATGGGCTCAAACACAGCAACAGTTTGAGAATGTTGCAGGACCAAGCAGCGTTTTGTTGCACATAGGGTTACTGTGAGTTGGAAATGACTCAATGGCACCTAACAGCAATAACAATATCACATTCCCTAGAAACAACTTACTTGTTTCCCTTAATAGGTTAATGTATTCAAACTTCTTTCTTTTTATTAGTGGACTTCACTTTTTTTTTAAATCTATCTGTCCTATCCATTAAAAAAAAACTTTAGATATTCACTATATGTATATTTTTATCTTTATTTATAAATTATAAATTGCATATTTCTCTGGCACAACTGGATATTCATTTGCATACAAATGAAACAGGATCCATACCTCAGAGCATACATAAAAACTAGTTAAAAATGGACCAAAGCCGTAAATGTTAAACTAAAATGCTAAGTTTTAATGTTAAACTAAAACCATTACTGCAAGATAGGGATAAAGTTAAGGGTCTCGATTTTTGGCATAAATACACTATCAAACACGGTTAAAAATACACTTAACAGAAGATAAACTAGGTAACTGGGACCTTCTAAAAACTAAATAATTATGCTCATCAAAAGTCATTTCCAAAGAGTAAAAATAAAACCTAACTGGGAAAATTTTTTGGCAATAACATATCTGACAAGGCTCTAATCTCTAAAATACATAGAAACTTCAACAACTCAACAACAAAAAGACCCACAATCCAATAGAAAAAATGGGCAAATGGCATGAACAGACATTTCACCAAAGAGGACATTCAGGTGGCTAAAAAACATATGAAGACATACTCATGATCATTAGCCATTAAAACCAAAAACCCACTGCCAATGAGTCAATTTCAACTCACAGCAACTCTCAATGGTTTTCCAAGGCTGTAAATCTTTATGGAAGCAGACTGCTTCATATTCTGCCCAAAGAACAGCTGGTGGGTTTGAACCACTGACCTTCTAATTAACAACCAAATACCTTATCCACTATGCCAGAGCTCCTCATTAGTCACGAGAGAGATGCAAATCAAAACTACAAAGATACCATCTCACCCCTGCAAAAATGGTACTGATAAAAAAAAAAATTAAAAAAATGCTGGCAAGTATGGGGAGACTGATACTCTTATACACTCTTAGTGGGATTGTAAAATGGTACAACCTCTTTGGAAAATGGTATGGTGCTTCCTCAAAAAGCTAGAAACAGAAATACCGTGTGATCCAGCAATCTCACTCCAAGGTATATACCCTAGAGATGCAAGAGCAGTGACATGAACAGATGTACGCACACCCATGTTCACTGCATTCATAATACCAAAAAGATGGAAACAACCTAAGTGTCTATCAATGGATGAATGGATAAAGAAATTGTGGTACATATATCCAATGGAATACTATGCAACAATAAAGAATAATGATGATCCGTAAAACATCTCATAACACAGAATTTGGAGGACATCATGCTAAGTAAAATAAGTCAAACACAAAAAGATAAACATTACATACCAAAACCAAACTAAATTCACTGTCACTGAGTCAATTCTGACTCATACTGATACCCTTTGGGTTTCTGAGGCAGAAACAGAAGCAGATTGCCCAGTCTTCCTTCTGTGGAGTGGCTGGTGGATTTGAACCACCAATGTTCTAGTTAGCAGTCAAATGCTTCGGGCACTATGCCACCAGAATTCCTTAAACATTACATGGTACTACTTTTATAAAACATCAAGAGTAAGTACACACACAGAAAGCAACATCGTTTAATGGTTACTAGAGATGGGACAGGGAAGAAGAGGGAATCATTTAACTAGATAGTAGACATGTGTTAAGGATGGTGAAAGGAAAAGCAATGCACAGTATAAGGGAAGTCAGCACAATTTGATCTAAGTAAATGAAGACACTGAAAGGTATGCAAGAATAAAGGACAACTACAGTAAATGCTGTAACATACACAATTTTGCAACAACAGTAATAACAAGCAAAGAATATGTGAGTGTTACATAAATAGATATGTGTGCTATGAGGGTGGGAAGGCATAAGGCATACATGCATATGCATATATAGATATATTTGTGGGGATATATATACATATATTTCTATGTGTTGCATATGTATTCATATATACAATAAAGTACATGGGGCCATAGTTATGCATACTTCCTAGACATACCCAAACACCTCATGGATTGATTTACTGGGTCTAAAGGCTCAGGATCATAGTCTCCTGAGACAATGAGGTCAATTGGCATAACATGGTTCATAAAGATATTGTTCTATATCCTAGTTTAGTGAGGTGTACCTGGGTCTTAAAAGCTTACAAATGGCCATCTAACATACAACTATTGGTCTCCTCCCATCGGAAGCAAACAAGATGAAAGGAAATCAAAGGCACAAGGAAGAAATTAGCGCATAGGACTAATGCCCCACACAAGCCACAGCCCTTTCCAGCCTGAGGCAGAGGAACTACATGGTGCCCATTTACTAACTGCCACTACTAACTATTCTCACCAGGGATGCAACAGAAGGTCCTGATGGGAATGGGAGAAAAATATAGAACAAAAGTCAAATTCCTAGAAAAGGCCAGAATTACTGGACTAATAGAGACTGGAAGAACCCCCGAATCTATTGTGACACCCTTTTAAATGAACTGAAGCCACTCCCAGAGTTCTCCTTTCAGCCAAATAATAGATTGGCCTATAAAATAAACAATAGCACCCATAAGGAATGTGTTCCTTTAAACAATAAACTACACTATACCCAACGGTCAACATTTATACAAAAGTAAAGAAGAGAAGGAAAGGAGGGGAGGGGAAACTGGAGGGATGGAAACGGGGCAGGCAGGGTATAAACAGGAGAGTGTTGACACATTATGGGGATTGTAACCAATGTCATAGAACAATGTGTATATGAAATGTTGAGTGGGAATCTAATATTCTGTATAAACTTTCACCTAAAATACAATTAAAATATTGAAAACAATAAAAACAAAGACGAGAATTTAAGGGAGCAGGGAAACTAGGTTAATGGAAATGGAACTACCAGAGCAAAAACAATTAGAATGTTCACACACTGTGAAGAATGTAACCAATGTCACTGAACAATTTGTGCAGAATTTTTGGAATGGGAACCTAATCTGCTGTGTCAACAAACTTTCACCAAAAACAAAGTATTAAAATAATAATAATAATAATAATAATAATAATAATAATAATATACTTCCACTAACACCAAAACACATAATATACATTTATAAAGTTCAAATTTTAAAAATTATTTTTAAAAATTACAATATAACCACTCTTTGGACTAAGGCTAGATTGCATTTAAATTATGTTAAATCAGACAATTTACTTCAAAGCAAGGTTTCTCTTAGAAGACTTAAGACACACTGCTTTCTTACCTCACAATTACATTAGTTTTTCTGGTTCTTTCTCCAAACCACATAGTAGATGGCTTAATGCTTATTGTGTGGAGTGGAATTCTGTCTTTGGAAGTAACTCCACAGGGTAATTTGTTCCACTGAAAATATTCCTCTGCCTATAAAAGATTGGGGAAAAACAAAACAGCCTTTAATATGGATTATACCTCAATATAAAGAAAACAAAAAATCTTCACAACTGGAAAAATACGCAGTATCATGATAAATGGAGAAAAGATTGAAATTGTCAAGGATTTCATTTTACTCGGATCTACAATCAACACCCACAGAAGCAGCAGTCAAGACATCAAACAACGTGTTGCACTAGGCACATCTGCTACAAAAGACCTCTTTAAAGTGTTAAAGAGGAAAGATGTCACTTTGAAGACTAAGGTGCACCTGACGCAAGTCATGGTATTTTCAACTGCCTCAAATGCATGTGAAAGCTGGATGATGAATAAGGAAGACCAGAGAACAGTTGATGTCTTCGAATTATGGTGTTGGTGAAGAATACTGAATACACCATGGACTGCCAGAAGAATGAATAAATCAGTCTTGGAAGAAGCAAAGCCAGAATGCTCCTTAGAAATGAGGATAATGGGACTTCATCTCTTGTAATTTGGTCATGTCATCAGGAGGGATCAATCCCTGGAGAACGAAATCATGCTTGGTAAAATAGAGGGTCAGTGAAAAAGAGGAAGACCCTCAACAAGATGGACAGACACAGTGACTACAAACAAGGAGCCCAAGCATAAACAACAATTATGAGGATGGTGCAGGACAGGGCAGTGTTTCATAGCGTCACTGCTGTACATAGGGTCACTACGAGTCGGAAATTACTCTACGGTACTTAACAACAACAACACATTTTCAGTTCTACATTTTCAACAAATCTATTTGTAGGCAAGGTCTCACATACAAATGTAGACAAGAAGAAATAGTCAGATAATTCCAAATTGGGGAATATTCTACAATACAACTAGCCTGGACTCTTAAAAAACATCTGTCATGAAAGAAACACAAAAGGCTTAGAAAACTGATTGATATTAAAATAGACTAAAGGGACACGACTGAATACACATGTGATCCTTAATTAAATACTGGTGGGCCCTGCTTCACTTCCTCACATGTAATAAAAAATATTATTGGGAAAATTAGGGAGATGTGAACACGGATTGTATAATATCTAACAGTATCATATCAATGTTAAATTTCCTGAGTGTGATAAATGTATTAAGGTTATATTTGAGAATGTGTTAGTTCTTAAGCAATCCATGCTGAAGAATTTAGGATGAAGTGTCATGAAGTCTGCAGTTTATTCTCAAACGGTTCAGAGTAGGGCAGAGGGTGATTACGCTGACAGAGATAGAATGAGTGAGTGAGAGAGAGAGAGAGAAAGAGAAAATATGGCAAATGTTAACAAACTGGTGAATCCGGATGAAGATTACACTAGTCTTATTATTTTACTATTGATTTCACATTTCTCAAAATAAAGTTGGAGGAAAAAAGCCATAAAAAAATTTTAAAGGTTAAAAAATAATGGGACTACTTTGCCAAATACTGTTAGCATTCCATCCAAAGCAAACTTCATCAGGGTCCCTCCCTTTGGTGCTATTTCTCATTAGGTTTGGATGAGATCACTACAAGGCCCTGGTTGGTCTCCACTGGTTAGTAGTTTGAAAGACTATGTGAACTACAAAATAGCTTAAGGCACTCAGACATAACAATTCAAGAAAGCAGCCAAATTTGGGGAATGATTGCAGTTGTGTTACATGCTGTCGAGTCGATTCTAACACATAGTGACCCTAATATGAGTATGAGATGACAGAAATAGCAGGTACAAATTAGACCAGTTTATAGGATGTGAGAGTATTTAGATCAAAAAGAAACTTGTCAGTTAAAAGACTTATGGGCATAGAGCCAAAGACTACAAGTCCTCTTAACAACCATCAAGTAATTTTTTACCCTGTAGCTCTCTTAAAGAGATCTGAAGGAGACCATTCAATACTATGGGTAAGAATTCTCTTCTTATTTAAAACTATGCTTTATTTTAGGGTACCCAAGCAATTTTACTTAAAGCTTTTAGCTTGTTGAACCAGTATAACCATTAGAATAGTGATCTAAATGTGTAAATGCAGGCTTACCAAAAAGTTACTCAGCATTGGAATGCTAAGATATTTTAAAATAGGGGAAAAAAATTATGATCGCTCATGCCATAGCATTTGAAAATCACTAATTTTCAAAATTAAAAAAAAAGAAATTTAAAGGCAAACAAATTGGAATGCTTAGATCTGGCATTTAATAACAAAAGAAAGTTCTGTGATGGCATTAAAAAACAAACTGCAAGTGAGTTGTAAAGACATTAGAAACACTCATGTGAAACTGGACCATCAATGTTGTCGTTGTGTATGCTGGAGTAGATTCTGACTCACAGCAACCCCATGTAACACAGTAGAACTGTCCCATTGGGTTTTCTATGCCGTAATCTTTATGGGAGCAGATTTGCAGGTCTTTTGTCCATTGCTGTTGTTGTTATGTGCTGTCGAGTCCGACCAGACTCATAGCAGCCCCTCCTTGGGTTTCCGATACGGTATCACTATGGAAGTAGATTGCCCAACCTTCCTTCCGACGAGTGGCTAGTGGGTTTGAACCACCAGCCTTCTGGTTAGCAGTCAAGTGCCTTAGACACTATGCTACCAGAGCTCCCTTTTGTCCACTAGTAAGTTCAAACCACCAACCTTGTAGTTAGCAGCCAAGCACTTTAACTACTGTGCCAACAGGGCACCTTAGGACATAAATACACGTAATGACTTCAAGGTCTGAGGCAAAGTTTTATCTAGGTATTTATCACATATGAGTAGGAGAAAAAGAAAAAGCTTATAAGCTTGCATGTGTCATGAGTATGAAAAATAAATACCAGTGGATTGGAAATATGGTTTCTTAAATTCTAACATGTTTCTTATTTCATCACACATAAATTTGTATTCCCAAATGACTATGAATATATTTGACTAAAAAACTGTAAGTTCTAGGTGTATTTACAAAGTTTACAGCAACAGAATATGTCCCTGGGCAAACAACTTTGGATCCCAGCCTGACCTTCCCATTTATAAACTGAGGAGTCCAGAAAATACAATTTCTGAGGTTCTTTCTAAACCTAAAATTCTGTTTTTTCTGGATCACATAAGCAATCTGAACAAACTAATTGCCACACATACCTTTGGGTGGCGACAGGCATGGATCTGAGTGCTGCGATCTGTTGTGAGATGATGGAGAATGTCAGGCATGTTTCTAAACATGTCTAGTTTATCCACATGAACCTAAAGAAATAAAATTGATAGGCAAATTATTAGAAATTAATTTCCTATAAGTAAATTGCTTAAAGGTAATTTTTAAGGGGAAGATCATCCAGTTAATGAACTAACTCATCATTCTTATGTGAAACCTAGTTTTGGCTATTTCAGCACACATTAGTTTTCTGCCAGGATGTCAACACAGCAAAGGGCCAAGGACTGTATTGTAGCCAGTCAGTATTATCATCTATCGTTAGTGCTAATTAAAAAGCTAGAGACTTGGTTCACGGATTTTATTTGATCATGCTATTATTGTCCTTCATTTCTTCAAGAGCCATTCAATTATTATTTTCTGTACACCTACTAGGAGCCCTGGCTGTACAGAGGTTAAGTGCTCAGCTGTTAATCAAGAAGTCCGTGGTACAAACCCACCAGCCACTCCACGGAAGAAAGACGTGGTAGTCTGCTTCTGTAAAGATCACAACCTTGGAAACCCTATAGAGAAGTTCTCCTATAGATTCATTGAGTCAGAATTGACTTAACAGAAATGCCCCCCCCCCAATGGGTACATCTACTGTATATCAAGCTTTATTCTAAATAGTGAGTATAGAGTAATGAACAAAACAGATACAAAAATGATTTAAAAAATCACCTATTCTTAAAGACACACACACAACATGCCACATAAGAGCAGCTGGTATGGTGGAAGAAAGTTGAACTTAGGAAGCAGAGACCTAGGCCTGCCCTCACCACTTTACGGGATTCAGGGAAAGAGCAGACACTCAAGCCTAGGAATTCAGAATTTTAAGGTTAATACATCTTAAGCATTAAAACCAATGGGTAAGTTTTACTTCAAGCTTATCTCTGTGTTCAAAACAAATGACAAATAACTAGATTGTTGTTAGGAATATGAAATAGCAAAAAAAGATGAATTCTCATTTCTCAGTCTGAATAACAAATTACATTAGAATATCAAATTGCTGTGGTAATTAATACCAAAACAGGCTGAACAAGAATACCAACATAATTGGTTATTCCTCTGGTGGCCTAGTTTGCTCACTAGCTGTTGACTGAGTAATGAGGACAATGAATTTGCTTTTCCAGACTCTCTAAGAAAAAGGAGTAGATTCTGAGATGTATAGAAGAGAGGAAGGACCCTGGTGGCACAGTACATAAAGTGCTTGGCTGCTAACGAAAGGTCAATGGTTCAAACCCACCAGCCACTCCGCAGGTGAAAGATGAGGCAGTCTACTTCCACAAAGATTTATAGTTTGGAAACTCTATAAGGCAGTTCTACTCTGTCTATAGGGTCACTATGAGTCAGAATCCATTTAAAGGCAAGGGTTTGGTTTTTGATTTTTATAAAAGATGGTAAAGAAACCTACATTCTCACAAAAATGAAGATGTCTGAGAACGATGCAGTAGATCATCTATGAGGTCCCTTAGTCAAACACCTCACTGTTCCTCAAAAAGCTAAAAATAGAATTATCACATGACCCAGCAATTCCAGTGCTAGGAAAATACCCAAGGGACTTTAAAGCAGTGACATGAACAAACATACATACACTAATATTCACTGCAGCATTATTTATAACTTCCAAAAGGTAGAAATGACCTAAATGCTCTTCAGTGCATGAATGGATAAATGAAATGTGGTATATCCATACACTGGACTACACAGCCAGAAAGAGAAATGAAGTCCTAATACATGCTATAATATGGATGGAGCTTGAAGACGTTATGCTGAGTGAAACAAGTTGATTACAAATGGACAAATATTATGTGACCTCACTTATATAAAAAGACAAGAACAGGCAAATATAGAGACCAAAGTTTATTAGTGGTTATGAGGAATGGGAGGGAGAGAGAAAGGGAGAGTTACTGCTATGGAGCACTAAGTTTCAGTTACAGTGATGGAAAAATCACATTAAGGGTAGAGTTTCACACCCAATTAATATAATTGCTGTCAATAAGGTACACACCTGTAAAAAGGTAAATTGACAAAAGTTGTGCTAACAGATATATTTACATACCATCACCCCCCCACACACACACACACACACAGCATTGTTCAGGCTGCTTATGTACAATTAAAACTTCATGAGATTTGGTTTCTTGGTTTGGACGTTTAGGGTCATGATTTCATGGGACATCCCAATTAATTGGCCTAGTATCATGTTTAGCACTTCTGCTCTATCTCCTAGTATGTTGCAGATTGCCTGGGGACTTAAAAGCTTGCAAGCAGGCATCCAAGGTACAACTGATCTCTCCTCACCTGGCAACAGAGAAAGAAACTCAGGAGTAGGAGGTAGAAATGGAATATGTAGCAAATTGCTTCTGTGAACAACTGCCTGGCTACCATTACTAAACATTTTTATCAAAGATTCTAGAAGAATCCTAATGTAAAGGGAGAAAATACACAACAGGATTTCAAATTCTCATGGACTCTATACTTTTGGGAACCATGGTAACTAGATGAACCCCTGAAACTACTGCCCTGAGGTATTCTTGATACTGAAAGAAAAATATCCCTTAAAGTCTTGTTCAAACCAAATAGTTTAGCTTAACTAGCAAAGAATCCCTGGCTTAAGCACTGTGCTCTTTTTAAGAACTACCTATATGGAAGACTGGGCAATCTGCTTCCATAGTGATACTGCCTCAGAAACCCAAGGAGGGGTCGCTATGAGTCAGATCCGACTCAACAGCAATGGGTTGGGTCGGGAAGATGGGATCAAATTGACAACAGCCACTTTAGAAAGGAAACTTAGGGGGCAGTGAGTTTATGTTAGTGGGGAGGAACAACTTGGGAAAGGAGGGTGAGAGTGATTGTACACATCAAAGAATGTAATCAATGCCACAGACTTGTACATGTGGAAATTGCTGAATTGGTACATGTTCCAGCATGTATATCTCAACAACAACAACAAAAATCAAACCCCACTGCCATCAAGTCGATTTAAACTCACAGTAACTGCACAAGATAAAGTAGAGCAGCCCCATAGGGTTTCCAAGGATGTGTATATTTACAGAAGTACCACCACATCTCCCATGGAGCTGCTCATGGGTTTGAACTGCCAACCTCTCAGTTAACAGCCGAGTGCTTAACCACTGTGCTACCAGGATTCCCTATATTTCCAACAACAAATAATTGAAAAAAAAGAAGCCTCACTATTCTCATTTTTTAAATTTCATATCTAAAATGATTTCTATCCTCTGCAAAGGGATTAACAGACTTAAGGTAGGACTCACTCCAAAGGCCTGTGGTCACCACCGAAGGCCTGCTTTCCTCCCAATCCGTAACATCATCCTCAGCCCTTGGCTTCTTCCTTCAGGGCTCTAGAGCAGTTTCCAGTCTTGTAGATATCACACACCAGTCAAATTTACAACAAAATGTAAAGGTTACAGGTTATCATCTTCACATTTTGCCAAAAGAGGACATGAGGAAGTGTGGTGTAGTAAATTACATAGTGTGGCTTTTCTAGCCATAAGTCTTTGTAAACTCCATAGTGGAATTTGCTGTGAGCAACTGAGTAGCTCTTGATTGCTAAAGTTATCCACCTGGGGTATTTCTGTTGACCCAGCATGAAGCAATCTTATGGGAAGTTCTCTCTCTCTCAGGTGTATAGAATTCTGATGTTGGGATTGGTTAGTGGTCACTCTGCCAGGCTCAAAAGGAGCCCTCCTAGAGGCAGAAAAAGTCTCTCTGACTGCTGGCTGAGAAAGACATACTACTAAGAGAAACGTGCTCCTGAGAGACGCACATTGCTGAGAGATGCCGAGAGACATGCACTGCTGAGAGAAAGACTGAAAGAGACTGTTGGCTGAGACAGCAGACTGAGAAAGACTGAACGTTGTTCCTGAATTGAATTGTAGCCTGGTGCTTCCCTAACAAACCCCATAATCTTGAGTTCTGTGTGGCCATTGCAGTGAATGGGAGCTCTGGTGGCATAGTGCCTAAGGCATTTGACTGCTAACCAGAAGGCTAGTGGTTCAAACCCACCAGCCACTCCTCAGAAGGAAGGTTAGGCAATCTACTTCCGTAGTGATACTACCTTGGAAACCCAAGGAAGGGTCGCTATGAGTCGGGTTCGACTTGACGGCTGTTGTGTGTGTGTGTGTGTGTGTGTGTGTATCTGTGCGTGCAGAGAGATGATGGGTGTTGTGGGAGAAGCAGTTGGTTGGTGTCAGGGTCGGTGAAAGGGCTGGAGGGAGGCAGCAAGTCTGGTCCCACAGGAATAGGCCTTGAGCTACTGATGGTGATTCTGTCTTCCTCTTGTGGGGTTAGAGGAGGTCAGAAGATGTGGCCTCACTACCCCTTTGGCTGGAAGGAGAAAAAAAGAAAAACCCAGATAGTATATAGAAGTATATGTGTGTGTACACACACAATTTACTACAACCGTGATTTTAATTTAAAAGTCCATTTTAATACCAAAAACAAGGAAGGGCAATCTCATAATGAAAGCAAATTCCTTGCTACCTGTAGAGCTGGCAACTTTACAACAATGTATTTGGAAAGAAGGACTCAAAGAAGGGAAAAATTAAGGAAAGAAAGGCTTAAGTAGAACTTAGGAATCAAAATAGGTAGGTAGGTATGAAAGAAGGAATTTTTGAAATTTTAAACACAGAAAGATTAGATCTTTTTTTATTTAACCAAATTACACTGTACATATTGTTAAGTTCTCGGCACAGTTCTGGGAGAACTGTATTAAAATATACAATATAAAGCAGGACATATATGTCAAACTAGTTCCAGCAGTTCATTTCATTTGGAGTCACCATCAAAAACCCAGCTTCTCTTACGGGACCAAAGTGGAAGCCACAGTCTAAACATAAGCACTGTGGGGAGAATGACCCTTGCCTGGCAGCCACCCATTCCCACTTTGGGCTCTGCTGCTCAGAGTCCTGAGTGCAGAATTGAACAGCTGGCAAAGCACTATCTGGAAGGAATGGTTGAAAACTCCTCACAGCCTGATACTGATCCATCCACTAGCTCAAGAACCATTACTCCAGGACAATGTTTTTCACACAGTTTTTGATCATGACTCATAATTAGAAATATATTTTCCATTGTTTGTGTATATGTGTCCATCTGACTGACTCCAAAAGTACATTTTCTCAAAATGATAATTACCCTTACAGCAAGCCATATACTTGGATGTTTTCAGTTCTTTTTTTCAACACTGATCACAGCACTAAATTTATTTCATGAAACTCTTTCTTGTATAGGACATTTTACTGAAGGACTCATCTGAGCCATCTGAGATCCAGTCAACTTTTTCCATGAGGAAGTGAATAAACAAAGATGAAAGTTACCTCAGAGGGGCTGCTGATCTTTGCTACAGACACTTTTTTGGTAGGTTGCTCCCCTCTGTTCCTGTGTGGTTACTCATGGGGGTGGGCAGCAGAGAGGTAGAGGTAGGAGGATGGAGGGGAGCAATAAATAAGAAAGAACAGTCACATTACCTGGACTCCAAATTGTTCACTAAGGTTGGTGAATAAATACTCATATCCATAAGCTGCTTTGCAGTTCAGCCACACAACATGGTAAGGACTTCTAGTGATCCAGCTTCCAATCAGCTCCAAGATTCCATTTAAACACTCCTCCTGGACAGGGGTTTTAGAAGGCATTGAACACTTTGAAGTGAGTCACTTGCCTTTCCATTCCCACTACTCACAGCTTATAATGCAAATGGGGACAACTACAATCTGATTTGTTAGCCTAGAAAAGACCCTATCAGAATGTGGTCATGCCCACGTTATCACCTCATTTCCTCAGAGAGACTTACCCGACTTGGAATTTGATAAAATTTTGGATCACAGAAAGTAGTATCTAAATACACACTTTGGATATCTATTACTCTGAAAACAAAACAAAATAGAATTGGTGTTAATCATCTAATATAATACATGTGAAAAATAAAAACTCCCATTTATTTTACAAAGTGTTCCGTTTGAGTTGGAATGTTTTTGTTAAAACAGTTTTGTTGAAACACTTTCTATATAGTAAAACATACCAATTTAAATGTACAAACATTAGAGTTTAATAGTGGTCACAGGGTGGGAGAAAGAGGGAAAGGCCAAGTCACTGCACAGGAAGCGCTGAGCTTCTGTTTATGGGGCTGGAAAATTTGGCAGCAGATATTGGTGATGGTTGCACAACATATGTGATGTAACTGTCACTGAATTACACACGTGAAAAATGCTGAACTGGCAAATGTTCTGTCATCTCTATTTTTACAGCAATTTAAATGTATTTAAATTATACATATATGGTTTAGTGAATTTTGACAAATTTATGTAAACTTTACTCCAATCAACATATAAAACATTTCATTACCTCATCTCAAGGAGAAAAACTGCTCTACTATTACAAATATTATACAGGTAGTCTCAGACTTAAAATAGGGTTCCTTCTGTTTCATCAACTCCATTTTAAGTCAGTTCTGATATAAATTGAATTATGTCATTTGTTTTTAGTTTTCATCATTACTGTCTTTTGTTATCAGTATCTTTATAAACCCAATCTTTATTTGTCCTTTGGAGTTGGAAACATCACATATAAAATTACAGATATATTTTACAGATACATACATAAATACACACAAATCATAAAAATTTACAATGATGATGAAGAGTTGGACAATGCTGGCATTCTGTAAGTTGTGGTAATAACCTCACTGGTGGAAGATTCGGGATCATCTGGAATATCCCTGGGAACAGGGGTGGCATTTCTAGTCAGAAAATTTATGAAAACTGTCTATCTGGGCCTTTTCTTTTTTACTTCATATACTTTGCTTTAACATCCCACTGCTTCCTGAATTTGCCTACCCACCTGCTTTGGTTCTCTTGTGCCACTATAACAGAAAACACCACAAATGGGAGGCTTTCATAAACAGAGATTTATTCTCTTACAGTTTAGGAGGATAAAAGTCCGAGTTCAAAGTGCCAGCTCTAGGGGCTGGGTGAAAGCCCCTCGACTTTGGGCTTCAGATCTGCCTTTTGCTCCCAGCCCACTGGACCTAGAGGCATGTCTTAACTCAGGTAGCTGCTGGCTGCTGAGGCTGACAAACCCAAGGTCAACAAATCAAATGGCACAGTCCCAAGATACCAAGCAACACAGCAGACCACTAGCTCAAGTCCAGGAAACAGCCTCAAGATCAGCAGACAGCATGGCAGGCTGCTGAGTGAAGACTTGACTGTATGAACGGTCCATAAAGCTCGAGACCTTCTTCAAAGCTTCTCCTTATATACTGGAAGCAGACCACATCCCTAAGGCAGCTACTCAGCTGTTCACAGTTGATTCCCCCACGGAGTTACCAGTCTCATCATGGGGAATAACTACAACCAGCTGCCCAGCCACTCAAAACGAGGTCCAGCCAAGTTGACACACAACCTTAACTACCATACCACTTTACCAAAGCAATCAGTATTCGGGTCCACGTTTTTAAGCAACTGAAGCCCCCGATTTAGTTTTGAAAAAACTCCAGCTAACCCTTTCACTACAAAATTTTTTGACAACTTCTCTCCTTCCTCTTGTCATTATTTCTTTCTTCTTCAGCATTTCTTTCCTCTTCAAAATCCCCTAACTCCTGATCTGTCAATTCCTCTTCTTCAATTCCATATTGGGGATATCAAGCTCTAAATTCAGTGTTCTTGCCATATAGACGATTTTTCTCCCAATCTCTTCCATCAAATTATACTGATCAAATGCTTGGACCATGTTCACAGAACTAAGCAATATTTTCCACATCTTCTGCGAAAATTTTCCCCTACCTTCCTCCCAGGAAGATGTAATGTTCCAGACACAGTGACGATCATTAAGTGCAGTTCATCATTAACTCAAGTATGTTGTAAGTAATCAAGTTTAGTTTCTAATAGAAATAAAGGTTTACGTTTGGGGAGAAAAGGAAAAGAAAACTTTTAAAACTGTGCAGTCTTACATTCAATAATTACATAAGGCCCAGTACCTGCCCCCAGAATGCAGAAGCTCCATTCTGGCAGCTTCTCCTTTTGCCAGTCTGAAGTCTCCTGTGTATAAGACATTTCCTTTGTTGCCCTGAAACAAAAACCTGAAAAGGAAACACAGCTCAGTGATTTCTAAGTCTCACACAAAATCCCAGCAAACCAAATACATGCTAAATCTACAGCAAATTCTTTCCTACCAGACATCCACAAGATACAGTGTTGATGTAATTTCATTAACTCTAAAATCACACAGGCATTCAATTGCCACTTCTTTTCCCTGGGATTGGGTAGAATAACATAATGAGAGTAGTATCAAGTATGTAATAGCGATCCCCTGAAATACGTTAGTACTCTCAACTATAATTGACATCATTCTTCTTCAAGAACAGAAAACTCCAGGGGATGGAAAAATGCAAAGTTACTGCAGAAACAGCTATAGAAGACTTTCATTATAAGGAAGCCATGTTTCAAATCTGATCTTCACCTCAGCCTGCCAAGTTAAATTTAGAAACAAATATTAAGAAAATAGTCAGAAAATAATCAAATTTCCCTATACATGTTCATTATTTTCTAGATCTGAAATATTTACTTCTATAAATGCATGTTTACAGACAATAAAATGGCAAAATAGATGAGCCCCCTTACATAACTGATCCTGGGCAATGACCAGCTGGTAACAGAGTCACAACAATCTCTTCCTTCTGAAATGAAAATAAAGAAAAAAAAAAAAAAACAACAGAAGAAGTTCTCATTAAAACCAGTTGCCATTGGAATGATTCTGAACCAAGGTGTGTCAGAGCAGAATTGTGCTCCACAGGGCTTTCAGTGGCTGCTTTCTTGGAAGGAGATCACCAGGCCTTTCTCCCTAAGTGCCTCTGGGTGGACTTGAATTCCCAACCTCTGGTTAGTAGCTGAGCACATTAACCATTGGCATCACCCAGGGACTCCCAAAGTTGTCATTAGGACCTAAATAAATAAAACCTTGCTTAATAGAATACCTTCAATTGCCTCTCAAGAATGTGTTATATGCCTTTTCTCCCGTTTCCTCATTCTCCAAATTTTCGAAACAAATGCAATCCTTATCCATTCAATAAACAACTAAACACAGAGTTTAGTTACTATACGATCCAGCAGTTCCATTCCTGGGCATCTACCTCTAACTGAAGACATATATGGGCATATAAAAACTTCTACACAAATATTCATGGCAGCTGTCTTAAGTTATTTAGTGCTGCTATAACAAATACCACAGATGGATGGCTTTAACAAACAGGAATTTATTCTTTTATAGCTTAGGAGGCTAAAAGTCAGAATTTAGAGTGCCGGCTCTAAACAGTAAGGGAAGGCCCCACGATGTTCGGCTTCAGCTCTGCCTCTTGTTCCAGGCCCACTGGAGCTGGAGGTGTCTCCTAACTTATGCAGCTGCTAGCCGCTAAGGCTAACGAACCCAAGGTCAGCAGTAAAATGGCACAGTCCCAAGATCAGCAGACAACATAGCAGGCCACCCTCCAGGAACTAGAGATGAAGACTTGGCCAAATGCAGGGTCAGAATGTGCCAACAATCTAGAGACCTTACTCAAAGCTTCTCCATATATACTGGAAGCACCCTGCACCCAAAGGCAACTCCCCTTCCACTGATTAATGTCTCACAGCAGATTCCCTATGGAGGTGATGACAATCTCATTGTAGGGAATAACTACATCCAGCTGCCACACCACTCAAAACCATGGCCCAGCCAAGTTGACACACAACCTTAACTACCACAGCAGCATTGTTCATAACAGCCAAAAAGTGGAAAACAGACCAAATGTCCATAAATTGATGAACGGAAATGTGGTATATCCATAAATGTACTATTATTTGGTCATAAAAGAAGTTGAAGTACTGACATATGCTATAACACAGGTGAAAACATTATGCTAACTAAAAGAAACCAGTCACAAAGGAGCATATATTACATGATAACAATGACATAAAATGTCCAGAATAGGCAAATCCATAAAGAAAGTAGATTAGTGGTTGCCTAGGGCTAGGGGAGGGGGGGACACTGAGGTAAGGATGATAGCTAAGGGTGCAGAGTTTATTTTTAGGGTAGCGAAAATGTTCTAAAATGGATTGTGGTCATGGACACACAAGTCTGTGAACATACTTAAAGCCACTGAATTGTACACTTTAAATAAGTGAATTGTATAGTATGTAAATTAAAAACTACTGCCGTGGAGTTGGATCCAACTCATAGCGACCCCTCCTTGGGTTTCTGAGGCAGTATCACTACAGAAGTAGATTGCCCGATCTTCCAATTATATCTCAATAAAAATAAAGATGTCACTCTGAGGACTATGGTGCACCTGACCTAAGCCACGGTATTTTCAATCACTTCATATGCATGCAGAAGCTGGACAATGAATAAGGTAGACCAAAGAAGAATTGGTGCCATTGAATTGCGGTGTCAGCAAAGAATATTGAATATACCATGGACTATCAGAAGAGTGAGCAAATCTGTCTTGGAAGAAATATGGCCAGAATGCTCCTTAGAAGTAAGGATGGCAGAACTTCATCTCATGCACTTGGGATGTGTTATTGGAGGGCCCCAACCCTGGAGAAGAATATCATGCTTGGTAAAGTAGGGTGTCAACAAAAAATAAGAAGCCCCTCAGCAAGAACAGATTGACACAGTGGCTGCAACAATGGGCTCAATCATAGCAACAACTGTAAGGATGGCACAGGACTAGGCAATTTTTCATTCTGTTGTACATGGGGTCACCATGTTAGAACCAATTCAACGGCACCGAACGGTAACAACAACAAAACTGCTATTAAAAAAAGGAGGAGGTGTTGCAGATATAGCCTCTTCCTAAAACCTTAACTGTCCAAATTCTCCACATTGCACATTATACTGCACTATTAGGGTAAAGCCTGAAGAGTACACTTACTCTCCAGCCCTCAGATGGAGCCCTCTACAAACCAGCTCCCTACTGGATAATGGCTAATCTTCATTTAATTCTAATATTACTTATTTTGAAAAAAAAAACACAAAAACCAAATTCACTGCCATTGAGTCAATTAGACTCATAGCATCTCCCCCTTGGGTTTCCGAGATGGTATCTCTAACCTTCCTTCCAAGGAGTGGTTGGTGGGTTTGAACCACCATCCTTCTGGTTAGCAGTTAAATGCCTCAGCACTACACCACCAGATAGGCCCCTTTAAAATGTGATGTGCCATTGACTAGAGCTGGATTAAAAAAAATGCCCCAAAACCACAGAACACAAGATGATACACAAAGGATCAGAGTGGGACAGTAAGACTCTGAGCAACAAGAGCATGCCTGCTGTTTGCTGCCAAGACACTGTACATGACAAGACAGCCATCAACAAGGGTATTTTCCCAAAAACTGTATAGCTAGCTTGAATTCAGGATGGTGAAAAATATGTAGCTCTACAATCCTGCTTTTAGAAGAATATTCACAACATAAAAGTACCACTTCTAAGTTTAAGATGAAAAATAAATACCTACATGGCAGAGATCTTTTTTTTTTTAATTAGAAAACGATACAGAGAAAAATCACAATATACATAAGCTGCTGCAAAAATATGAACCACTATTGTAAATTCTGGGAGCTCTGGTAGAGTAGCGGGTAAGACTAACTAGAAGTTCACTGGTTCAAACTCACCAGCCACTCTGCAGGAGGAAATTAAGTCAATCCACGTCTGTAAAAATTTACAGCCTTGGAAACCCAATTGGGTCGCTGTAAGTCGGAATCAATTCAATGGCAGTGGGCTTATTTTTTTTTATAGTATATCCTGAATGCTGTAAGAAATTTAATAACAAAGACAATGATATGGTGTTCCAGTCATTACTATGCAATACTAAAAGGGAACAATTTTAATATGAGCTATTATTTTTTTATCGTGTATCCTGAACGCTCTAAGAAATTTAATAATAAGGACAATGACATGAGTCTCAGTATTACTATGCAATACTAAAGAGGAACGATTTTAATGAGAGCTATGTCCAATCCTTTGGATGCAAAAAATAAATATATCACAGATATTTTTTGTTCTAAAAACTTAACTGCTATAATTTTCACTTATGGTTAAATGAGCATTCAAAATCGAGGAGAAGATAATTAACGTCAAATCATTTAAAAAGCACACTATATTTAAAAAAATTTAGTTACCTCGCCTGATGCTTCATCAATTAAAGGTATCTGGGTAGGAGTTTCAACTTCAATTGATATCTATTAAAATAAAATAGGGGCTTATGCATATATTATATCATATATATTCAGTTTTTCATGGCTTTTTATGATTTGAATGTCAAACACAGGGGACTAAGAAAAGTTATAGACTCTCTCTGCATAATAATTTCTAATTTCACTATAATATACATTTTAACAGCTTAAAAAAACTTAATAAAGCTAACATAAGAGTTTCAGGAAGCTGCTTTGGTAATACGTATCAAAAGTCTTATAAGTGTATACATCCTTTGACACACCAATTCTATTTTCATAAATTCAGTTTTCCTCCCTTCACTGCTTCATCCCTAGCACTTCCACCCTTTTCTCCTTAATTTGCATCTTCATAAAATACGTAGTGATATATGTGTTTAGGTTTTATGCTATGTAATATAGTCTAGATCAACCCATAATGCTGTATAAAAACACCTCGTTCACTGATTCTAACTGCTACAGATTCTAACTGCTACAGAGTATTCCATAATAAACTTGCATATTTCCCTAGAACAATGACAAGCAAATAAAAGGTACTCAATAAGCACTTGATGAATGAATAAATGAATGTAATTGAATGAATGAATAAATTTCTGGAATTGACACATCTTATTCTTGATGTATTTTTTCTAGAGTTAAATTCAATCAGCTGCTATCTTTAATTAGGATTTCCAAATGTGTTATGTATGAACTCGCCTCTTTTCCCACATACTGTCATTATCTATTTAGCTAACCAAGTTGCCATAGCTTATCATGTATTATTTCTGCAAGATTACCTCATGATTTGAATAGTAAGATTTATCAATTATATTAACATTTTACACTTTAAATTATTAAAATGCATCTTAGCTAGAGAGTCAGTGAAATTAGACAAAACTAAGGACTTAGATCAAACTGTTGAGGGAAAAGAAAAACAAATCAATAACAATAATAAAAGTTGAAATTTTCCAAATTGCTGAATTACAAAAGATTAAATACCATCATTCTTATTAATGTGAATAAATACAATGTGTGAAGAATTGGGCTTTGAATAATTCCAATGCTTTTTTCAATCTGTCTCTAAAAAAAAAAAAAAAAAAACACTTACAATTCGTTTCTCCCAAAATCTGTATTTTGGGCTGGTTAACAACAATTCCTTAGTAACAGGAGAACAGTATAAGAAAACCTTCAAGCTGAAAGGGAAAAAAAAAAGCTATTTCAGTACAATAAAAAATGAACCATCTTACTTGATGACTAGGAAACACATTTTATTATGTATCAGTTATCTCTAATAATTCAGAAACTGTGCTGCCACAAAATGTTACAATGTTCCCCACATTCCTACATCCCATTGTCTCTTTCAGTCTCATCAAGAGAGTAAAGGGAGGTAGGGAAAAAGCAGGTCCAAGAAAATACTATGTCCTCTGACCTCCTCAAAAAGTTGTTCCTCACCATTTTCATGATAGAGATATGCTTGTACATGATTGAATTTGTCTGAAAAGATAGCACTCAAATGTTAAGCTACCTCTGGAAAATGGAAAGGAGGAATGAGGAACAGACTTCTGCTTTATACTTCATATACATGTATTCTGCTTTTTTTTAAATTAACATATGAATAAAAAAAAAAAAAATCAATGATACAGTTTAGAGGCCAGGAATACAGTCAGTGGTAGACTGTATTTCCCAAACATAACCACACTAATATTTACCCTGTCCCACATGCTCTTACAACATGGATATTGAAATTCTTCCATTAAGAGAAGAAGACTGTATTGTCTGCCTTTGAAACTGAGCAGAACTGCCTTAACTAAAAGAATGTGGTAGAAGTAACACTGTATGACTGCAGAGATTAGAGCTTCGGGCAATACGGCTTCCTTCTAGCTCTCTCTTGGGACATACACTTTTTAAGCCCTGCATGTCCATGTAAGAAGTCCCCAAACCCACTGCTGTCGAGTCGTATCAGACTCGTGGCGACCCCTTCTTGGGTTTCTGAGGCAGTTATCACTACGGAAGTAGATTGCCCAACCTTCCTTCTGAGGAGTGGCTGGTGGGTTTGAACCACCAGCCTTCTGGTTAGCAGTCATATGTCTTATGCACTATGCTACCAGAGCTCCTCCTTAAATCATTATGCTGAAGAGGCTTTTTAGAGACAGAGAGATGCCCAAGGAGCCCCAGCTTTTCTAGCTCCCAACTGCTTGAGTCTTTCCAGCTCAGGAATCAGACACGTGAATGAGTGAGCCTTCAGCCCTCAGGTAACTCAGACAAGCAGAAATAAACTATCCCCACTGTGCCCTGTCTATATTCCTAAGCCACAGAAACTAAGAGAGGGAAGTTACTGTTGGTGTTTTAAGCCACTAAGTTTGGGGGTGATTTGTTACACAGCATTCGATAACTAATACACAGTCTCTAAAATTAGACAGACCTGGCTGAAATCCTGGTTCTGCCATTTACTGGCTGTGTGACCTTGGGCAACTAATTTAATCTCTCTGGTTCATTAGTTACCTCATCTGTAAATAGAAATAATAACGGTATCTATTCAAAGTATTATCAGAGGCTCTAATGAAAATGTCAGCTACAAAAGGTCAGGGATTTTTATCTGTGTTTTCCTGTGTATCCTCAACATACGGTGCAGTGCCTGATTCATCATAGGTACTCAAAAAATTGTTCAACTAATAAATACATGTAAAGCATTTAGCACAGTGGCCAGCACATAGTAAGTACTCAGTAAATAGCTATTGTTATCAAGAACACAGGCTATTGTTACCACTTAGTAGACAAGCTGACATCCACTTGTTCAAAAATACAAAAGGCAGTAAGGCCCTTTCCAAATACCTGTGTGGCGAATTCAGAATTTAAATTTAGGAAATGGCTGCAGGAAAAGAATGCAACAGTTCAGCTTAAAAAAAGATCCCACAATATTAATGATTCTTTCATATAGAACCACCATTGCCACATACACATACACAAAACCCACATTTACAAAATGAAAATGAACAAACTATTGCTACACCCAATAGTGTGGATGAATCATACAAATACAATGTTAAGTGAAAGACAGTAAATATAAAACAGTCTATTCTGCACAATTCTGTTTATGTAAAATTAAAAAAAAAAAAAAAAAAAGCCAAAGGTAAACTTCATGACAAATGTCAGAATAGAGGTTACCTTTGAGAGAGAGGGGAATGACTAAGAGGAGGCTGGAGAATTGTGGTGTTATATTTTGGGAGCTCTGGTGGTGCAGTGCCTAAGGCATTCAACTGCTAACCAGAAGGCTGGCAGTTCAAATGCACCAGCCACTCCGTGGAAGGAACACTGGGCAATTTACTACCATAGTGATACCACCTCAGAAACCCAAAAAGGGGTCACTATGAGGTGGATCTGACTCGACGGCAGTGAGTTTGGTTGGGTTTTGGTATTTGAAACTGTTCTATTTCTTGATCTGGCTGGAAGCTCCACAGATGTGTTTACTTTGTAAAAAAAAATTTCTGTCTAGATGTCATATCTCAATTAAAACATTTACATAAATACACACACACACACACACACACACAAGTAAGTAGCAAAATTAATTACCTGCACTCCAATCTTCTTTTCAAGTTAGGGGCTCTTAATCCTTTCATGTGATCTGAAAACCAAAGAATTAACAATCACAAACACATGACTTTCTTTCCAGAAGATTCCTTAGGATAAGGAAACTTAGACCTCTGTTCTTTAAGCTTCCTTTTAAGAGAAAATTTATGATACCGCATAATGTAGATGAACTTGGAGGACATTATGCTGAGTGAAATAAGTCAATCACAGAAGGACAAATATAATATTAGTTCACTATTGTAAAAAGTCAAGGAAAGGTTTATATACGGAAGGAAACTATCTTTGCTGGTTACCAGGGACGGAGGGAGAGGCTGGAACACTGCTAGACGGGTAGAGACAAGTATTGATTTGGGTGAAGGGAAAGGCAATATACCAAAAGCAAATGACCAACACAGTAACACTAAGGAAAAGGAAGACACAGAGAGGTACACAAGAGGTACAGACAACAAAGACAAACCCTTTTACATATACAGTACAGCATTATCAGTGATAACAAACATTAATCTATGGGTAAATAGATGGGTAGACAGGCTGAACGATCAGGTATGTCTAGGCAAAAAGGAATATACCCATGACCATATATAAAGTTGGCACACAATACTTCTACATACATATTTGTATTTGCCGTAAGAATGTCCATATAACTAGAACTAACAGTGGATAGAGTTATGATAACTTCTTAGTCATAGTCAGACACTCTGATGGAGTGAGGTGTTGGACCTATGGGCTCAGAACCATGGTTGCAGGTGACATCAAGCTCAACTGGCATCTACACAAAAACACTGTTCCACATCTTACTTTGGTGAGTAGTGACTGGGCTCTTAAAAGCTTGCAAATGGCCATCTAGATGCAGCAATGAGTCTCTCCTCATCAAGAGCAAAGAAGTATGAAGAAAACCAAAGACACATAGAAACAATTACTTCAAGGGACTAGTGGACCATGCGAATCTCAGCCTATATGACCATGAACCAGATGAACCAGATGGTGCCTGGGTACCACCATCAACCACTCGGAAAGGGATCAGTGCAGGAGATCCTGGATAGAGTGGGAGAAAAGTGAGGAAGAAAATTCAAAATCATAAAAAAGACCAGTGGTTTACTGGTCTGATAGAGCCTGGTAACACCCCCAAGACGATAGCCCCTAGTTACCTTTCCAGTCTGAACTGAATTCATTTCTGTGGCTTCCAGCCAAACAAAAGACAGGCATATATTATATTTACAGTAAGTAGACACACTCCTTAGAACGTCAATCATGGGAGAACAGAAGGACAGTATCTGCATAGGAAGATAGCTCAAGGGGGTGTACATAGGAAAGAAAGTTACAGGGAAGAGGTAACTATAGGGAGGAAGTAGGAAGAGAGCTGTTACATGTGGGGAACTGCAGTCAATGTCATGAAACAAAATGTGTATGAATTGCTGTATAGAAAATGAATTTACTCTGTAAACTTTCATCCAAATCACAATAAAAATTAAAAAAGAGAGCGACGGGGAGAGAAAAAAAAAAATCTATGAAAGGTTCACTTTTATAAGAGACTGATTCCTAATGGGCCAGCAGCTTTCTTCTATGGGTGAAGAATCTGAGAACAGGCCAGAATCAGATGTTGACCATCTATGAGTCATCAAAAGCAAGTTCAAAAGAACATGATCCCCTGCATCTTAGGACCAAATCTAAATCCCTCTGAGCAGCCTCAAAAGAAGAAGTGGCCAGGATCTCACTCAGAACCACTTCCAGCCCTTTCTGTTACTCTCTTCTTTTCAATCAAACCAATCCTCAGGCCATGCTCCATGTGACCCATTCAATTCCCATCATTTGTGAGTCCATCTAGAAGGTCAAGTCCATAGATTCTTCTAGGAAATCATTCAGGCTTGAACAAGAATGAGAATTTCATTATTTCCTAACCCTACTTCGACTGCTTGGCTGAAAGCTGGGGTGTTACCAGCCACATATGCTTGCTCCATAGCTCTTCAAAAAAAGACACAGAAAAAGGACATTTAAAGGAAAATAGCACATATATCAAGTATTAGATTAAATGTTGTTGTTGTTGTTATGTGCCCTCGAGTCGGCCCGACTCATAGCGACCCCTCCTTGGGTTTCCGAGGCAGTATCACTACGGAAGTAGGACTGCCCAACCTTCCTTCCGAGGAGTGGCTGGTGGGTTTGAACCGCCAGCCTTCTGGTTAGCAGTCAAGTGCTTTAGCCACTATGCTACCAGAGCTCATTTTAGTGTGTTCCGAAACTTTAGCATGTAAAGTTCTAGACAGCAATGACCAAACACTTCTAAATTATTTAGTCAAAGCAAACCAATTCCAACAACTCTAACTACCTACCTCCCCACTCCGCCCCCCCAACATACACACGACACACACATATACGTTCAATTGATATGTGAAGATCTTTAAATCCAGTGAACACAAGGCAGTCACTACACCTCACTTGGCAGACTGTAATTGGCCATGTACCTCCAAAGGACAGTCTACTTCAGGTCACACCTAGTCGAGTCTTTCAGGGCCTGTAGGTAAGTTCTAGAGTAGAACTCTTATTGACTAGGGTTTCCTAAGAGTTTGTGCCATGGCAAAAAAGAAAGTAAGAATCAAGACTCTGCTCCATAATCTCAAATTCATTGAGCAGACTGTACTCTAGAGCCCTTTTTATCAAGATACCCCATTCCCACAACTCCAAAGCCCCTCCTGACTGGCAGTCAAGAGAACTTGTATGAGTTTACTCTGTGCTGCTATACCCAAAATCTATTTTCCAGGGCCTTTTTTCCTTCCCTTAAGGAGCTCTGATGGTGTTAAAATATTCCACTGCTAACCAAAAGGTCAGCAGTTCAAACCCACAGTTGTTCCAAGGGAGAAAGATGATGCAGTCTGTTTCAGTAAAGATTTACAGCTTTGGAAACCCTATGGGGCAGGTCTACTCTGTCCTATAGGGTCACTATGAGTCAGAATCCACTCAATAGCAGTGGGTTTGGGTTTGTTGTTGTTGTTTGGTTTTCCTTTTCCTTGGCCAGAACAAATCACCAAGTTGTACCCTCCTGGGTCTTCCCCAGCCCTGGGCCACTATCTCAGACCATGGGACCCCTCTCATTTTGCAGGCCTCAGAAACACAGGTAAAGCCTACCCTGACTGACCTCCAAGAAGCCCTGGTGGTGCAGTTGTTAAGCACTCAGCTGCTAACCGAAACCTGCCAGCTGATCCACTGGAGAAAGATGTGGCAGTCTGCCTCTGTAAAGATTACAGCCCTGGAAAGCTATGGGATAGTTCTGCTCTGTCCTATGGTTTGGAATTGACTTGATGGCAACAGGTTTTGAAGCAGCACTGGCCCCTACATAGTCCATAAGCAGGCTTTAGGGGACCGAGAGCCCACCCCAAATTATATAAAAATGTAATGTTAATGTGCATATGTGAAGTTTTTCTAGCAAGAGCCCATAGATTTTGTCAGATATTCAAAGAACTCTATGTCCAAAAAGGCTAAAAACTACTAGAATGCAATGTGGGAAATCCCCAAAAGCAGAAACTGAATTGTCTCCCTTGAGGAGTTTACATTCTGGTTGAGTACAGACCTACATGTGATTAGAGATCAGAAAAGGTTTTTAAACACTGCTTGATAGAAAGAAGTCAATTTCCTCCTTAATGTATGTACTAATGATGATGGTTTGACAGATTCCTTTAGATAAATTATTTCTCCAAACCCAACTATCCCTAAACATTAAGCACAAGTCCTAGAGCCATATATTTTTTTTCTTTTTTACTTCTATTGTGGTGAAAATATACAAGACATTCTTCGACATAACAACTTCCACATTTACAGCTCAGGGACATTGATGACGTTTTTCATGTTGTGCCACCATTATTGCTATCTTTTCCAAAACAGTCCACCATCATGACCATAAACGCAATGCCCCACAACCAAAAGCTTCCTCTTCCCCCCCCGCTTCCCTTCCCCCCACAACTCTAGTAATGACTAACAATCGTTGGTACACACACACACACACATATATATGTTGTTGTTGTTGTTGTTATGTGCCGTCGAGTCGGCCCCGACTCATAGCGACCCCTCCTTGGGTTTCCGAGGCAGTATCACTACGGAAGTAGGATTGCCCAACCTTCCTTCCGAGGAGTGGCTGGTGGGTTTGAACCGCCAGCCTTCTGGTTAGCAGGCAAGTGACTTAGCCACTATGCTACTTTCCGGGGCAGTATCACTACAGAAGTAGATTGCCCAACCTTCCTTCCAAGGAATGGCTTATGGGTTTGAACCGCTAGCCTTCTGGTTAGCAGTCAAGTGCCCTAGGCACTATACTACCAGAGCTCCTCAAGGAGTGGCTAGTGGATTTGAACCACCAGCCTTCTCGTTAGCAGTCAAATGCCTTATGCACTACACCACCAGAGCTCCTATGTATGTGTGTGTGTGTACACACACACACACATTCCTAGATAGGTTGGGGACACATACACACACACACACACACATATATCCCCCCCCAACCTATCTAGGAATTTAGCCTTCCCTCCCCTTCCATCCCTGGTAATGAACAAAGAAAGTTTCCTTCTATGTGTAAACCTTTCCTTGACTTTTTACAATAGTGGAATATTTGTCCTTCTATGATTGGCTTACTTCACTCAGCATAATGTCCTCTAAGTTCATTCATGTTACTCAGCATTTTGCAGATTCTACCTTATTCTTTAGGGTTGTATGGTATTCCACTACGTGTATGTACCACAGTTTGTTTATCCATTCCTCAGCTGATAGAAACTTAGGTTGCTTCCATCTTTTTGCTACTGTGAATAGTGCTGTGATGAACAGGGGTGTGGCATGTATCTGTTCGTGTTCTGCCTCTCACTTCTTTAGGATATATACCTAGTAATGGGATTGCTGGATCAAATGGTAATTCTATTCCCAATGTTTTAAAGAATCGCCATACCGATTTCCACAGTGGTTTTATCATTCTACAGTCCTACCAGCAGTGTATAAGAGTCCCAATCTCTCCACATCCTTGCCAGCATTTGTTATTTTCTGTCTTGTTGAACTTTGTTATTAATGCTGGGATGAGATGGTATCACATGGTTGTTTTGATCTGCAGATCTCTAATGGCTAATGATCACAAACATTTCTTCATGTATTTGCTGAATATTTTCTTTGGTGAACTGTGTTCATATCTTTTGCCCATTTTTTAAATTGGATTGTTTGTCTTTCTGATGTTGTGGTATTGGAATTTTCTATACACTTTAGAGATAAGTCCTTTTTCCTGTATGTCATTGCCTAATATTTTTTCCCATTCTGTAGGTTTTCTTTTTACTCTTTTGGAGAAGTCTTTCAATGCACATAAGAATTTAATCTTTAGAAGGTCCCAATCATCTACTTTATCTTTTGCTGTTTGTGCATCTTGGGTTGTGCTTGATAGTCTATTTATGCCATAAATTAGGGCCCCTAAGTTTACCCCTATTTTTTCTTTGAAAAACTTCATAGCTTTAAAAAACCAAAAACCAAACTCACTGCCATCGAGTCGCATCTGACTCACAGTGACCTCTCCTTGGGTTTCCAAGGTGGTATCACTACGGAAGTAAATCACCCAGTCTTCCTTCCAAGGAGCGGGTGGTGGGTTTGAACCAAAGTCTTCACTCCATCTGGAGTTTGTTTTTGTGTATGGATCTTGTTTCCGTTTTCTGCATATGGATATCCAGTTTTGCCAATACCATTTGTGAAAGAGACTATCTCTTCCCCATTTAATGGATTTTGGCCCTTTGTCAAAGATCAACTGACCACAGATCAATGGATCTATTTCTGGGTTCTCAATTCTGTTCCACTGGTCTATGTGTCTGCCACTGTACCAATACCAGAATATTTTGACAACTGTGACTAAAGCCATACTTTAACAATGTCTATCAAATTATGAGTTCAGAGACTCCATTGAGACAACACAAAAGGTAAAAATAGAGGCACCTTTATCTCTATTACTCTTAAACATCCAGAAGTCTCAATGAAAAACAAAATCAAAACAAAAAATGTTCTTAAGTATAAGCAGAAAGATCTTACAGTGCTGCTTGGCAGCTAAAAAGTGGTAGTCCAGATCTCCCTCATTAAAGAGAGATGATTGTGACTTTGAACAAGAAGCAGAGATATTTCCCAAAAGCAGTAACTTCAACAATTTGCTCCTGGATGGTGCAGTAAATGTAATCAGCTACCAACCAGAAGGTTGGAAGTTCTAGCCCACCCAAAGGTGCCTTGAGAGAAAAGTCTGGTGATCTGCTTCCAAAATATAAGTCTCTGAAAACCCTACAGAGCACTTTTCACACGTGGGTCACAATGAGTAGAGGTCGACTCTACAGCACCTCAGAAAGTTTAAGTGATTGATTCTACCCACAAGACAACATTTAGCCTTCACATCAACACTGTAAGGAAGGGCAATGTTTTGATATCCGTCATTTATTTTAAAATACTTGTAATGTGCATATGTATGTATAAGTTAGGCGCCAACAGTAATCTCTTATCAGCGATTCACTTCTCAAAGGAGTAGTTGCTACTTCTCAAGCTAATCTGTAATTCCACACTTGAAAAGATAACCAGTCTTCAGCTGCTCTTTATCTACAAGCACTGCCAAAAGCAATACTAATTAGTATAATGAATATTAAAACTGTTTTCACTAGTAGAATCAGCATAATAAATCAAAACACCCATTGCCCTCAAGTCGATTCCGAATCATATCAACCTCATGGTAACTGTTGTTAGCATTGACTGAAAAAGTCAAGTCAAGTCTACTCTTTGTGTTGACGCCGTTATGCCCCATTTAACAGAACAGGAAATAAAGCCTTGCAGAGGTTGAAGAGCCAGACTTGGACAAGGTGTAGTTTGATAATCCCTCCCCATGTCTCCCAACACCTGCACTTCCCTTGCTTCACTGCTCGGATCCTTGCCTCTCCTCTCTCCAGCTCTTGGGGCGATTCCCCAATGGGTCAAAGCACGAAGAAGCATCCCCCGGCTTCCCAGGGAGCCGACAACGCACAGCACTCACTCACCCTTGTGGCAGTGGGACAAGAAGTAAGCACGAGCCCTCAGGTTCTCCCTGTCGAAGCGGTCTATGGAGATGGTTGGATACTCGGTCATCTGTCCCCCGAAGGAACTCATAGTGCCGGCCGATGCCCGCCGACCCGACCCCGCGCCAACAGCCCCTGAATCTCAAGTTGTCCCAGGTTGCGCCTCCACTTCCGGGAGCCCGCCTGCCGCCTCGCCATTGACCAGCCGAGCGTCAGCCTCGCCCAATCAAAGGAGCCCTATGGCCGTGGGGCGGTGCTACGGAACGTCTTGTGTTCCTGTACCCAGCAAACTTCGATTGTAAAAAACCCGAGTTGCGTTGCGTACGCTCGTAGGTGAGGCACCTCTTTTGCTTACACCTTGAGAGGCTGAGTGGAATGGAGGGTTTAGAGCGAGGAGTCTGGTTCCTGGTGAAAGCCTAGACCGAGCAATACGAGTGTTTCCTGTTGGAAGAGCTGTCCGTGCCTGTACAGAAGCTGAAATAGCCGGTAGCTCCTGAAAGAGCTGGTTCCACTTACTGACGCGAGGTGGGGTCGTGGTCCAGAGTTTCGCTTTAGAATCAGCCTGCGTTCCACTTCTTGCTTTCTGCTTATTGGCCTGAAAGGCGAGTTCATTCTTGTCTTTAAAATGGGAATTGTAATTTCTACCCTGTGGCATAACCATGAGGATTATATGAGAAAAGTTTATCTGACTCATGGTAGGATCAATAATTATTGGTTCCCTCACACACTTAAAATCTACAAATTGAGTTAATAAACAATCCCTGGTGATCACAATTGAAATACATGGTATTAAGGTAAATAAGTAATGCTCCCAAGGGTATCTCTGGTGGTGTAGTGGATAAGGCACTTGACTACTAACGGAAGGTCAGTGGTTCAAACCCACCAGTTGCTCCAGGGAAGGAAACTCAATAAGGGGTTACTATGAGTCGGAAATTACTCAATGGAAGTGAGTTTTTTTTGTTGTTGTTTTTTTGAGCCTTCCTCCTCCATCTTTGGAGCTATATTTTTAGGATGTTAGAAGGATGTGTACAAGATAGAAGGAATAATGGGGGGCAGGGGGACTTAATTTTTTAACCACCGAAACAACTTTCATAAAAAGGTTTGGTAAAGTATTAAGATTCACCATACTCACAAAAATATTTATTGTGTCCCTACCGAGCAATTCTTAGATAATTATGTATTAACTAATACATAGGCATAGCGTTGTGACAAGCCTTATAGTGTTTACATAAATGACTAAGATGTGCCTTCAAATCGTTTTCTATTTATGGAGAGAGGACATATTTGCAGAACATAGTAATTAAATGTTTTCACATACATGCATAGTAATATGGGAAGAATTTCAGGAACAGTGAATTCTGACCAGGGCAATGAGGAATCAGAATGCCACCCTTAGAGAACTTATGGCTCAAGTTTGTTACTGTGCTTGATTATGATTTGCCTTGGGTTACTGACAAAAAGGTAAGTGGTTCAAATCCACCTGGTTGTGCCAAAGAGGAAAGGTCTGGCTATCTACAGATTGTATCCATTGAAAACCCTATGGAGTGCAGTTCTACTCTGGCATACGTGGGGTAGGAATCAACTCAATGGCAATGTTTTTTTTTTTTTTAATTGCTGTGTAAGCTGACTGTCCAACCCAAAACCCATTTCTGTCAAGTCAGTTTGACTTATAGTGACCCTATAGGACAGAGTAGAATGCCCCATAGTTTCCAAAGTTGTTAATCTTTATATCTTTATGGAAGCAGACTGCCACAACTTTGTCCCACAGAACGGCTGGCTGTTTCAAACTGCTGACCTTTTGGTTAGCAGCAGAATGCTAAGCCACAGCACCACCAGGCAGACTATACTTAAGGATAAATTCAACAGTGAGCTTGGCATCTGGACAGTCCCATGTGTCTACCTCTAATAGAATCTGGAGTTCATGGAAAGGCTGCGAATCAAACTAATGCTCATAGTCTTATTTGCCCACTTATTTACCCCCCACTTCTTTCCACAATAGATTCAGTACCTAGGAATACAGGAAAATACTGAGAGTTAAGACAAAGGGAAAAGGTAGGATAGAAAATAGTGAAGACAAGTAGCTCACATGCACAGACATGCACAAATGTACTCTTGTGAGAAGTGGGCCACGTTTTTGGCTTTCCCAGAGGCCATAGTAAGACGAGAGATACAATCATTTACAAGCTCTATGTCACCCTTAAAATGAAAAGCAAACAGCTTTTTAGAAGAAGCCCAATTTTTTGGATACGGAGTCCCAAAAGAAACTTTTCCTGTAGGTGTTTGCCAAAGGGGCAGGGAGGCTGCATCTTCTGACTTCCTCTAACCCCGCAAGAGGAAGATAGAATCACCATCAGTAGCCCAAGGCCTATCCCTGCAAGGCCAGACATGCCGCCTCCCTCCAGCTCTTTTACCAGTCCTGACATCAACAGTTCCTCCTGCAGTACCCACCACCTCTCTGCCAGGTTTGATAATTCGCTGCAGTGGCCTCACAGAACTCACAGATTATGGGATTTATTAGGGAAGCAACAGGCTACAACTCAAGTTCAGGAACACGCTCAGTCTCTCTTAGCCCACCGTCTCTCAGCTGACAGTCTCTCTTTCAGCAGTGCGTGTCTCTGGCATCCCCCAGCTGGCAGTGAGAGATTCCTTCTGCCTCCAGGAGGGCTCCTTCTGAGCCTGGCAAAGTGGCCCAACTAACCAATCCCAACATCAGAATTCTATACAACTGAGAGAGAACTTCCCAGAAGATTGCTTCGTGCCACTCCCAACAGAAACACCCCAGATGGATAACTTTAACAACCAGGAGCTACTCAGTTGCTCATGGCAAATTCCACCATGGAGTTTACAAAGACTTATGGCTAGAAGAACCACACTATGTAATTTACTACACCACAGTGCTTATAAAGAAAACTGAGATGTGGTTTCCCCACACTCCCATTGGGAATTTCTGCCCTTCAGAAATCCCAGAGCTCTTTAGACTTGTAAGTCCTTGAATCATTCTGTCTCATATTGAATATCTAGAAGTTAGTTATTGAGGTAGATAAAAAAATCCTTCTTGGGAAATCATTATAGGATATATTTTTCTTAATTCCATGTACTAATAAATTGTTGTCGATGTAATTTACATAACGTAGTTGTTGTTATGTGCCGTCGAGTCAGCCCCGACTCATAGCGACCCCTCCATGGGTTTCCAAGGCAGTATCTCTACGGAAGTAGATGTACTGTATTTTATGCTATTCTTTTAGGGAGCTTTGGTGATGCAGTGGTTAAACGCTCAGCTCTAACCAAAGGTCAAGAGTTCAAACACACCAGCTGATCCTTGGAAGAAAGATGTGACAGTCTGCTTCCATAAAGATTACAGCCTTAGAAATCCTATGAGGGCAGTTCTACTCTGTCCAATAGGGTCACTACGAATCAGAATTGGCTTGACAGCAGTGAATTTGATTTTTAGGGAGTTGGATGTTATTCTTTTAGAAGGACTAAAGTGTTATATTAGGAATTAAACAAATAAGATGTTAATAAGCAATGTAAAATAATATATAAATATTTGATTAAATTTTTTAAATAAAAACAAGTTTCTGTCCTTAACACTGAGGATTAAGTTTTAAAATTTAAGATGTCCTAAATATTAGCTGCAGACAGCTCATCTTCAGTTTTTGTAATTTTTTAAATTCTGATTTCAGCATTGAAAGCGGGTGAGAGGAAAGTTGGCTTAGAACTCAGTAAAGAAATGTGTGGATTCATTCAAGTTAGCATTTGAAAATACAATTCAGAGGCTAAGATTATAGTCATTAGATTTTGGAGGCCCTGGTTCGCGTCTCACTTAAGCCATTACTATTTGTGTGATCTTGGTTAGTTATTTAACCTATCGGTACCTAGGTTTTTGCAGTGTAAAATGGAGATTATAATAAAGCCTATCCAAAGCCCTGGAAAATGGAAAGTGCTGGAAAAATTTTAGCTATAATTATTTACTAAGTGTTGAAGATCCCTGGCTAGTGCAAACTAGAGGTTGGCAGTCCATAGCCACCCAAGGGCATCATGGAAGAAAGACCTGGCTTTCTACTTCGATGAAGATTATGGATTATCTAGGAGATTATGTGCTAGGCCAGATTATGCTAGGAAATTAAGTGCTAGGAAAGAGCTCTGGTGACGCTATGGTTAAAGGACTGGGCTGCTGAACAAATGGTCAACAGCTGGGATTAACCAGCTGCTCCATGGGAGAAAGATGAGGGAATCTGTTTCCAAAAAGATTTACAGCTTTGGAAACCCTATGGGGCAGTTCTATTCTGTTCAATAGGGTCACTATCAATAGGAATCAACTCGGTGGCAGTTTGGTTTGAATGGGTATGCTAGACACTGCTAGGAATTTATTGTACAACTAGATCTCTGTGCTTGTGGATATTACATTCTACTGAGAGAGACAATAAATAAGCAATTTAAATACTACATTGCTATTGTCATTAGTTATGATTAAGTCCATTCAGACTCATGGAGACCCCATGTAGTGATACAGCTGCCAGAACAAAATCCCTCAAAGTGGATGGTTTTAAAGAATAGAAATTTATTTTCTCACAGTCCTGGAGACTGAAAGTCCAAATTCAGGGCATCAGCCATGTTCTTTCTGAGGGCTCTGAGAGAACTGTTCCATGCCTCTCTCCTAGTGTCCTGGGAACTGGCAATCCTTGGCATTTCTTTGCTGAATGCTGATTATAGATACATCTGCCTTCATCATCACATGCTGTCTTTCCCCGTTTGTCTCTGTTCCCATTTCTGTTTTCCTCTTTTATAAAGCATCACTAAGAAGGGATTAGGACCCATCCTACTCAGGGTATAACTTCATTTTGCTCAACTGGTAACAAAAGAAAAACACTATTTCTAAACAAAGTCACAGGAGTTAGGATTTCAACATACCTTTTGCAGGGACAAAATTCAATCCATAACAAGTGCTATGGAAAAAATGAAACATTACAACATAGTAAGGGGGTTTAAAGAGCATGATGGAGAATAGGGGAGGGGGGCAGGTTGAGATTTTAACAAACGCTACTCCTCGGAAGGAAGATTGGGCAATCTACTTCCGCAGAGATATGTCTCAGAAACCCAAGGAGGGATTGCTGAGTCGGATTAGACTCGAAGGCAGTGAGTTTTTAGTGAGAGGAGGTAAAGAAGGAGCTCTGGTGATTTAATGGTTAAGGCATTTGACTGCTAACCAAAAGTTCAGTATTTCAAACCCACCAACTGTTCTGCAGAAGAATGAGGCAGTCTGCTTCCATAAACATTTACAGCCTAGGAAACCCAATGGGGGTCACTATGAGTTGGTATTGACTCAATGGCAATAAACTTGGTTTGGGTTTGAGGAAGTGAAGAAGTTAGCCAGATACTTAGAAGTCCACCATTCCAGGCAGTGGGAGCAACTACAGCAAAGCCCGAAAGTGGGAACCAGGGCAGCAACAGCAAGGGGGTCAGTGGGCTGAAGCAGGGCAATCCAGGACTACAGAATAAGGAAGGAGCGGCTTGTGTGCATATTTTGTAGGGCTTTACTGACCTTGTAAAAGGACTGGTTTTCACTCTTCATGAAATGGGGAGTAATGGCAGGGTTTTGAGCAGAGTGTTATAATCTGACTTATGTTTTAAACAGATTGTATTGCTGTGTTGAGAACAGACTATAGCGGAGCAAGGAAGACTTGTTGAAGGTTATTGCAAAAACCAGAGGGAAAAATGAGGGTAGCATAGACTTGTGTGGGAGCAATAAGACCACTAGGTTTTGCTGATGGATTGGATATAGAGGGTAAGTGAAAAAGAAGATCCTATATGTTGTCAACTGAAATGGGGAAGAGTGTGGAAGAGGCAGATTTCATTGATTAATTGATTTGGGATGGGGGAAGTCAGAAGTTCCATTTGGACAACCAAATGGATGTTGAATACAGTATACACATCGGGTATTTAAGTCTAGAGTTTAAAGACGGGTCTAGGATGACAAAATAAGTTTGGGACTTGCCAACAAGTGGTATTTTAAGCATTATAATGAAGTAAATGTTAGGGAAAAAATAATAAAAGCTCTAGATATCATTTATTGTAGGCTTACCAATTGTCAAACACTATGCTTTATTGGTTCATTTAATCTCCACAGATGAAAAAGGGGGCAGATACAAGATATGTACTACCAACGAGAAACATCAATGATGATTTATTTTCTTAGAGAATTCTTTCCGGGATTTAGAAAGGAGCAAATAATACATTTCGTTCTCCACCTCTGCTCAGGAATGAGCCTTTGCATAGCCCCCATCCGGAAATGAAGAAGAGTCGGCACATTCACAGCCCCAGCCACCACGCGTGCGCACAGGCCCATTTGCTCAAGGAGGGGCCGAGGCGGGGTGCTAGGGCGGTGCCATTGCGTTGCTAGGAGACGTGAGGGTCGCTAAGGCCACGACAGTTGGCTTTTCGCTGGTCCAGCACAAGGGTCCTGAGTGCAGAACTCGAGGACGGTGGACCTACCTGGAGCTCCTGGGAGGGGCGCTCCTGGTCTTTCAAGGTCGGCCGAGCCAGGGTAACCACGAAGACCTGGACACCTGGACTCCAGGTTTAGGCGAATGCGCGGTTTTTGAGCCAGACCCCCCACCCCTTCCTTCGTCAGACCCCGCCCCGGAAACCAAAGCTCCGCCCCTTCCGTCCCGCGCTGCTTCTAGATTCGCGATATCGGTGTTTTTTCGTGTGTAGTCTTCATCTTCTTTTTAGGGGTAAACTTTATTTACCCACTCCTCAGTTTCAGAATCTGATTTTGCCGTAGTTTTCGGAGTCGCCTTCCGCCCCCTTTGACTTTAGGGCCCACGACTCTGAGGCCTCTTTGTGGAGTTCCTTCCGTGAATCAAGTGTTTGATCCCTCAAAAAAAAAAAAAAAACCTCACTGCCCTCGAGTCAATTCCACTCACAGCGACCCCTCTTCGGGTTTCTGAAGAGATATCTTTAGGGAAATAGATTGCCCACTCTGCCTTACGAGGAGTGGCTGATGGGTTTGAACCGTCAGCCTTGTGATAAGGGGTCAGATACCTTAGGCACTACGCCACCAGAGCTCCCATTTGATCCCTAGTTTTCAGAATAATTTCTTCATTCCAACCTTCTCTAGACAGATTTTGTCTTAGACATAGTTGGCAATTTGTGACAGAAAGTTTGTGGGACCAGGAAATCCATGTGAGTCAGCTGTGGGGCCCCCGAAAGAGGTGCATTTATGCTGCACAAATGCAGATTTGCACATTTGGACTGTGGATCTAAAGGGCGTATTTGGCAAATTTGGGAAACAGAGTGAGAAGACTGTATTATACATACTGTCTAATGCTTCACCCTTTTACAGGTTTAGAAACTGAGGCCCAGAATTGTTAGTTCACTTGGCCAGGTTTGCATGCTGCTTCTTCACATCCTGTTGCCTTGGGAAAACAATAAAATGGGGGAAAGACACGGAAGATACTAATGCTCTTGGAGTTTGAATATCAGTAAACACTTTCAGATAGAAGAGGAGATGAAAAGGGTTTATATGTAAGTATAGGGCAACAATACTTACGCTAGACAGAAAACCAATTTTGCATAGAAGAAATTTTGAGGTGATGGCAACATCAGAGGTGTGTTTCTATTAGAACATTTTTCTACTCTAATTGTCAGGTATTTGAGATGGGTGGGTTTTTATATTTAAGGAGCTCTGGTAGCGTAGTGCCTAAGGTATCTGACCCCTAATCACAAGGCTGATGGTTCAAACCCATCAGCCACTCCTCGAAAGGAAGGTTGGCAATCTTACTTCCTTAGTGATACCTCCTTGGAAACTAAAGGAGGGGTCGCTATGAGTCGGTCTGACTTGTCAGCACAGAACAACAGCAGCAACAACTGCTGTTTAACGAAATTAAGTTTCACAAGCTAGAAGCCCAGGTCTTTTTCCTGTTACTGCAGATAAAAGTATTCTAGAGCTCAAAAATATTTTACATCAATTTTCTTTTTTTGCCAACATGGTCAATAAATGAAAGTTTCAAAGTGTTGACTGTTGCTAGCTGAATTTCCCAGAATTAAGAAACTGGAAATTTATTTTTCCTAACTTAGTTCGTGTTTTAATAAGTTGAAAGATGTGAGAGACATACACACACAGAGACATAAAATTTACACTACCACTATGTAATAACGTTATAATAGCCACTAGGGTTTCTCTTATGGTGAAATTGGGTTCATACTTCTTTTAGATATTTTGAGAAAACTGTTCAGACTAGAAAGAAAATAGTTTTGAAATGGCAGCTGTATCTAGATTTGTATTTCTACTGGTAATTTACCCATTTGTTGTTGTTGTTGTTATTGTTATATGCGGTCAAGTTGAACCTGACTCATAGCGACCCCTCAGGTTTCTGAGGCAGTATCACTACGGAAGTAGATTGCCCCATCTTCCTTCCGAAGAGTGGCTGGTGGGTTTGAAGCACCAGCCTTCTGATTAGTAGTCCCACTAAATACAGCATATTTTCTGTTCTTGTATTGAAATGTAGCATTTTTATTTGTAGAGTTGCTATAATTGTACTGAAAGTGATGAAAAGTTACAAAAATGACATTCAGTAAAATATTTTGGAATAAATACAATTAAAGTATCTTATTATGTATCAGAAAGTCAAACCTAAATCAAAAAGGGCTTGGGTAAAACAAAAATTTAAATTGTACCACTACTTTAGAAAATGTACTTTACCTGTAAAAGCAATTTAATACAGCCACTTAATTCGTATAAAAACATGACTGATTTTTAAAATAGTGGGTTAGCAATTTTTCTTTCATGTTCCTTAGTGTCCTTTTTTTTCTGTAGAAAAAATTTCTTATATATGTATTTTTAATGGATTATCAGGATGTACCACAAAGAAGCCCTGGTGGCGCAATACTTAAGTGCTTGCCTGCGAACCAAAAGGTAGGTAGTTCAAACCTACTAGCCGCTCCATGGGAGAAAAGACCTGGCAATCTGCTCTGTAAAGATTTACAGCCTCGAAGCACCATAGTGACACTTCTACTTGGTCCTATGTGGTCACTATGAGTTGAAATGGACTCGATGGCACAGAACAACCACAACCACCTATGTCCAAATCATTATTAATCATAGCTAGTATATTGTGTAGGAGCTCTGCTGACGTAGTCCTTAATTATTTGACTGTTAACCAGAAAGCTGATGGTTCAAACCCACCAGCCACTCCTCAGAAGGAAGGTTGGGCAATCCTACCACCTCAGAAACCCAGGGAAGAGTTGCTATTAGCATGAAAGCAGTTAACCTCTCATTGAAATGAATGGAAGTAAAGGACAAGTGTTTCACTGAAATATGGCATTTGGCTGCTAACTGCAAGGTCAGTGGTTCAAACCCACTAGCCACTCTGGAGGAGAAAGATGGGGCAATCCGCTTCAGTGAATATTTAGTCTTGAAACCCAATTGGGGTCACTGTAAGTAGTAATCAACTCAATGGCAGTGAGTTTGGTTTGTTTCATTTTAAATTTTACATATAATAACAATTGCCTTAAACGTGGAACATGAGCCTAAACCCAAATTAATAAAATAGGATAAAAAGTTTTTTTAAAAAGTTAAATGTTAACAATTTCCTTAATTTTCTTAGTTCTGAACAATTTATATGTTAGTATCCACACTGGAAAAATTCAAACAACAATACTTATGATATATATACTTAGATAATTACTACTTTCATCAGGGTAAGAACTGTGTGACTAAAATTACTTCATTTAAATTTGGAACTAAGTCCAACAACTGTGGGAATTATGGTTTCAGAATAGAATGTACATGTCATAGTCAAGAGAATGTTAAATAAATGATGTAACAAAAATCTAGAGGGGATGGTAGGGGTGGGGGGAAAAGAGTAAGAACCAGTTTTCTCATTTTTCATAGAATAGGGTCCATCAGTTCCTGTGTCTTATTGAAATGTAAAGGTCAAAGAAACGGCTCTCAGCCTTCTCAAGTTCTTTGTCTTCTTTTTTTTTTTTTTTTTTATTAACCACGAGGAAACTTTTAGGCTACACCTCTCATCTTGGAGAAACATTTGTCTGCAATTCAAGTCCATTAGTTTTACTCCTATTTTCTCCCACCTCCCCATCCCTCATTAAATCTAGGTAAAGCTGAATTTATAATACTTTTTAAACATTATAGTAAAGCCTCTTTTTATAAAACTTTTTAAGCTTATCTTAACTTGTCTTATATTTGGGATGATATTAACCTAATATTAGGAGGTGGATATTTCTAATTGATATGATGGTTGTTTTGCCGCCTTTTCTTTTTCGGACTTTAATATATTTCTTAATTTTTTTTTTTTTTTTTTACATAGTAAGCACTTACCATTATAATTGGAAAAAATAGACAAATATGAATTCATGTATAGGATCTACTTTATGAAGTTTGACTTTAATGTATTCCAGCCAACAGAAATATATTTTAATGGAAAAAAATGGATTAAGGGAATTATGAATATTCTGGGAACTTTATTTTAGTTAAATGACTGATACTTGGGTAACAAAATAAGAAGTAAGTGAAAGTTATTCTTTGAAAAACTGGCTATAGAAGTTTTGTGAATAGACAGTTACATGAGTTCAATATTTGAATTTCAAAGACCATTAGTGAGCCCCTACAGTGTTTTCAAATAAATGAGTCAGTATCTTAACAACCATATAGCTTTTGTGGAATTTGTGTTAGCCTAAGGAGCTCTGGTGGTGTAGCGCCTAAGGCATTTGACTGCTAACCAGAAGGTCAGCCTTCAAACCCAGCAGCCACTCTGCTGAAGACTAGACAATCTACTTTCATAAAGATTTACCACCTCAGAAACCCAAAAGGGGTTGCCATGAGTCCGAATAGACTCAATGGCAGTGAGTTTGGTTCTTTGGTTTATCTTCTCTTACTGGTCTATTGCAGGCACCACAGTCACCTGAGTAAATGGATCACAGTGATTTGGGTGTCTCCAAGCAATTAAGAAATGGAAAAAGAAGAAACCATTGTGTCTCAGCAACAACAAAGGGAAGAGAGTGAGAAT
Source organism: Orycteropus afer afer (assembly GCF_000298275.1). Classification (NCBI taxonomy): domain Eukaryota; kingdom Metazoa; phylum Chordata; class Mammalia; order Tubulidentata; family Orycteropodidae; genus Orycteropus; species Orycteropus afer. Next base: position 1,367,827 of record NW_006922068.1, read on the forward strand.
ATTGATCTTACATTTCCTTTCTAGGAAACAGAAGATGCAGTTTTGAATATAATCAAATGGAATGGTGGTGGGATATTTTGATAATCTACTGAGCAGTTAAAAATAAGAATGTGGTTTCAGAAATGTGCCAACTGTTGCCTGGAACACCAGAATTGGTATATAGCATCTAGGTCATCATTCCATAACTCTGAATGCAATTTTACTTGAGCAATAAACAGTTTTCTATGGTATCTTTCAGGGATTGTTTTTCCCCCTCCAAAGAATAGAAAAGGAATCTTTCTCAATCTTAGAATTGAGTATTTAAAAAATTAATATATTTGGTGTGATTCTTAACTCTGTAATTTTGTTCATTCTTAAAGGGACTTTCAAAAATGTGTAATATTGTTTTAACATCTTTCAGAAATAACTGTAGCCATGGCTAGCTCTGATGCGAAACCAAAATCAATAAGTCGTGCCAAAAAGTGGTCAGAAGAAATAGAAAATCTGTACCGATTTCAACAAGCAGGATATCGAGATGAAATTGAATATAAACAAGTGAAACAAGTTTCAGTGGTAAGATTTTTGACTGTACAAACTTGATGAGTCTGTTAGTTGGTGAAAGGCATTAAAAAGCAAAGAAGCAGAGACTAAATGGAAAGGGGTCCTACTTTAACTCTCTCATTTTATTGGTGAGTTGACTGACACTCAGAAAAGTGATTTGCTAGGCAGATTGGGGGTAGGGGTGGTCCCTTAGTTTGGAATCATTAGGAATTTTCTAGGTTTTGTTAATTATCTGTTCTCTATTTTGTGAGCCTTTAATAGTAGACCATGAGAACAATCTTTTTCCCTCATATGGGTCGTTCAGTTATCTAATGCTCAATCTCTGCTTTCTGTGTTTCTTGTGTAACTCTTATTTTTAATCTGTGCATGTTCTTTTTGTATTGTTTAACTATGAATTAGAAAGGGGTTAAATTCTGTTGTTTATTATGGAGACTATTGGAGAACAAGGCCTGATGCATCCCAGGCTTTCCTGAGAGGTTGGAGGCATGGCTTTGCTTTACAAAAACTAGATCTAAGTATGGCACTGTTATAATATACTTTTCTTTAAAATTCATTTCTTCTACTAGACACTAAGAAACAATTTTTAAGAAATATTACAGAATATGACAATATTCATAAATGGGTTTTAATTTTTAGATTTGGGGTTACAACCAAGTATTTGTAATTAACTGACAGTTTTTTATTTTTAATTAGTTTGGTTTATTACAGACTAATTCATGATATTTCAGATTTTTATATTCTTTATTCTTTTTTCATTCTAGTCTGCCTTTGGTCTCTACTTAATACTTCCTAAAAATGTAGATAGGAAAAGGACCAGAGGTAATATAGAGCTAAAATTGAATAGGTTTAATTCAATAGGCATTAATTTGATAGATATATTGAACCAAAAAAAAAACCAAACACACTGCCATTGAGTCGGTCGCAACTCATAGCAACCCCTCCTTGGGTTTTCGAGCCGGTATCACTACAGAAGTAGATTGCCCAACCTTCCTTCCAAGGAAGGAGTGGCTGGTGGGTTTGAACCACCAGCCTTCTGGTTAGCAGTCAAATGCCTTAGGCACTATCCCACCAGAGCTCCTGATAGATATATTAGAGTTGATGGAAATGAAGTTGGAAATATTGATCAAAATAATGATTCAACTACTGTGATTTCATGTATCCTTTTTCTCATATATACTAACATTTTATTCTGTCTTCATTACCTAAAGGTAGTTTTCATTACTGTACAATCTATGGCTTTTAAGTAGATAAAACACAAGCATTATCATTTTAATGTTGTGTTCAAAAGTAAGCTTCCTACTTGAGATTGGGATGCCTCTAGAAGATGTACAAGACCCAGGATTGTATATGCAATGTGAAACACAACATTCTTTGTGTTCTTCTCACCCCCATCCCCAGTAATATTGTTACTCTAGTGATATCAGATTTAAGAGAACACAAAGAACATTCTTAAAGGGGGAACCCCAAGAGGCAAATGAGGTGTGTGTGTGTGTGTGTGTGTGTCTGTGTGTGTGTGTGAGAGAGAGAGAGAGAGAGAGAGAGAGGTGAAGGGTAGAACAGCAGAACAGCCTAACTCATTTTATAACTTGGGCAATATGGAGAAGTTTTGCTTTTCAATTCAGCATGTACCTATTGAGTACTTACATGTACAAATTTCTATGCTAAGTCCTTTAGGAGACAAAACTGTGAGAGTCCCTGACCTCAAGAAATTTAGTGGGCCAACAGGAAGAGTACAAGCTTTGGAATCAAACTGTCCAGGGTTTGTATCCTGGCTTTACTTCTTGTTAGCTAAATAATCTTGAACAAGGTTCTTAACTTTACTGAACCTCCAGTGTCTCAACCGTAAAATGGTGATAGCAGTACTTGCTGTAGAAGAACGTCACAGGAATTAAATCATGTTGTTGTTGTTGTTGTTGTTATTTGCTGTCTAGTTGGACCCAACTCATAGTGACCTCCTTGGGTTTCCAAGGCAGTATCACTATGAAAGTAGATTGCCCAACCTTCCTTCCGAGGAGTGGCTGGTGTGTTTGAACCACCAGCCTTCTGGTTAGCAGTCAAGTGCCTTAAGTGAATGAATAGTAGCTATTTAATGAATGGCAGCTTATGTTATTACTACCATTAACTTGGAGTAGAAGATAAGTCATAACTTGTTGCTGTTGAGTCCATTCTGACTCATAGCCTATAGGACAGAGTAGAACTGCTCCATAGGGTTTCCAAGGCTGTAATCTTTACAGAAGCAGACTGCTGCATCTTTCTCCTTTAGAAAGGCTGGTGGATTCAAACCGCTGACCTTTTAGTTAGCAACCAGGCTTAGCCATTATGCCACCAGAACTCCTTACTCAAATAACAAGAACAACAAAACATTGTATGAATCCAAGTAGATACACCTTAAAAGAACAACAACAGGAATTTAGAGAAAGAAACCACAAAAATACCAAACTCACCGCTGTCGAGTTGATTTGACTCATAGCGACCCCTCCTTGGGTTTCCCAGGTGGTATCTCTATGCAAGTAGATTGTCCAATCTCCCTTCCGAGGAGTGGCTGGTAGGTTTGAACCACCAGCCTTCTGGTTAGTAGTCAAATGCCTTAGGCACTATGCCACCAGAGCTCCCAGAGAAAGAAAAATAGCTCTTTTGGAACAATCATTATGAGGTTTCAGGACCCAATCTTTTTGGCATTTACCATGGGCCTTAAAAGCTGGGTATGAAAAGCATGTTAACTGAAGGTTTGCCTTGATTGGGATGCCTCTACCAGGTATTCAGTGGTCTGAAGGGGTTGAGCAATGTTTTATTTCCTTTCCTGAAGCATGCACCTATTATGGATGCTGTGTGTATATTGGCCTCCCTGTTCAATAGAATGAAGGCTTCCTAACATGAATAGGAGTGATCAAATAAAAAGCCAAGAAGAAGATTCAGAGATGGTAAAGGGGTATGAAAAGGAAAGTGCCTAGACAGCTGATGAGCAAATGACCAATGTAGCTGTTTTGGGGTCCATCTTATATCAGGTAGTTCTTCACGCTCTGAAGAAGCAGATGTACTTGCTTCACTGAAGGAAATGGTTTTTTGAACCTTTACCCTAATAAATGAAAAAGAACCTGCTACTGGCCAATGGCGGAAGAGAGCTATAAAAGACTTGAGGACACCTCCCTTGTCTACTGGAGGTAGTGGCAGCAACAAAAACCAGGTTTAAGTGACAGAAAAGGTTGCTTTTTTCTGATCATTTATTTGTCAGAGAGTCTGCCAAGGTTTATAAAGCATTTTGCTACCTATTTACCAATTCATAAATAAATGAGACAACAGAAGAAAATTAAAAAGTGATGCCAGAAAATAAAAGACCTGGTGACATAGTATATTCATCTTTTCTTCCAATTGAAAGCTGTGATTTGTAAGTGGGGAATATGAGAAGGAAGAGCTGAATAGACAGATGGTGTTGAAGAAGATTTGATTTTCTAGACCCTGCCTGTTACCCAACTAACAGTTTTTGACAGTGATAGAATGAGTCTCACAAAATCCAGAAGGCACCTGTTTAACAACAACAAAGCATTGACCTAATCAAGGAGGTGTGTCTTGAATTTTGAGAGGGAGAAGAGGAAAATGTCCAAATTAAATCACACCAGACAAGAAAGTAAGGAAACTAACATGATATATAAAAAAGAATGGTGGAGAAGGTGAGAAAAGATTGTTGAGGGTTATATTCATGACCTCAAATTTCTATTAAAAACTAGGTTTCAAGGTGAACCTGGAATTTAGATGTGAGGAAAAGCAACTGCATCTATAATTATATCTTGGGTCTTTAGTTACTGCCTAGGTATCAACAATCAGCAGTAGTGCTTTCAGAAGTAGAACTTAATTTTAGAAGTTAAAAAAAAAAAAAAAAAACCAAACCCACTGCCATCGAGTCGATTCCAACTCATAGCAACCCCCATTGCGTTTCCAAAGTGGTAAATTTTTGTGGAAGTAGATTTCCTCATCTTCCTTCCTCAGAGTAGCTGGTTGATTTGAACTGCCAACCTTCTGGTTAACAGTCAAATGCCTTAGACACTGTGCCACCAGAGTGCTTTAGTTTTAGAAGTTAAAACCAATAACCAAACCCACTGCCATCGAGTCGATTCTGGCTCATGGTGACCCCCATTGGGTTTCTGAGGCATTACATCTTTACAGAAGTAGAAGTTAGGATGTTAAAATAATGTTTGAAATAATTTGAAAGCATAAGGCAAATGAAGTTTAGATCATTTTGAATGTTTTCTCTGTCTTGACCACTGAATATAAATTTAACTCTGGAGAAAAGCAGTGAATTAGTTCTTCTGCAGTATAAGGTTGCAAGTTAAAATGTGTTTTATGTGTGTGCGTATGCTGCCTCTAAAAATTCAAGTGTTTTTACTATTTAATTTTAGACTTTACTTTTTTTAGTGTGAGTTGTACTTTTTCTATTTGATAGTAAATTGTTATATAAAGTAAGACCAGCGTTACAATATTTGTATTCTGGTTTTTAATGTGCAGGTAGATCGTTGGCCAGAGACAGGATATGTGAAGAAACTACAGAGAAGAGACAATACTTTCTATTACTACAACAAACAGAGGGAATGTGATGACAAGGAAGTCCACAAAGTGAAAATTTATGCATATTAGCCTTCTGTTGTAGAGAAAAAAAGTCAACTCTGTTAAAGGAAATTAAAGAGATTTATTGAAGTCAGTATGTTATTCAAATGGGGCAGTGTGAAAACCTCAAGATCTGAAAGCTCATGAATCCTGAGAAGGGGCATAAGTCACATATAATCATAGTGCTGTAAACTCACTGCCGTCGAGTCAGATGCGACTCCTCCTTGAGTTTCCAAGACGATATCACTATGGAAGTAGATTGTCCAATCCTCCTTCTGAGGAGGGGCTGGTGGATTTGAACCACCATCCTTCTATTTAGCAGTCAGATGCCTTAGGCACTACGCCATAGTTCTGTAGAAGGAACTAAAAACACAATATTCTGATTGGATACAGTCACTGAGATCCGTCAAAGGCAGGACCAAGCAAAGCATGACCTTTAATATTATTGGTTGCATTAATACAGTTGGACACATTGATTGGCTAAAAGGCACAATTACAGATGTTTGTAATTTCAGAGGGGGTTTAGTGACTGTCTCAAAACAATGGCATGATGATAACATGATATTTCTGTCAGGAACAGATTGTTTTGCCCAGACAACGTTGCTTTGCCCAGAGCATTAGATCTCCTGGAAATCTAACACAAAGAGTTTGATTAAGTTTGGTTACAGATTTACAGTCTTAGCCTAACCACACAACCTTAATAATAGGGTTGGCTCATAAACAACAGGTTTGAGTCTATGTGAAAAGATAACTCTGAGCTTTTAGAATTAGTTCAAACCCACTGCCATTGAGTCAGTTTGGACTCATAGAGACTCCCATTGGGTTTCCAAGGTTGTAAATCTTTACAGAAGTAGAGTGATTGCCCTATCTTCCTTCCGTGGAGAAGCTGGTAGGTTTGAACTGCCAACCAGCCATTTTAATTTTAGGTCAGATGCCTCTTTGTGATTTTGTGTGCCATGTCATTCCCTCCTCTTGATCAGGGATTTTGAAGAACATCCTTTGATCACACTTACGGGCATACTCTCATCTGCATGAGTTTGTCAGTGGGCTGCTCCCGGCAGTGGCTCAACTTTAAGCTCCTTTTTCTCCAGTGATTGAGTACCACCAGTACCTTGGTTGCCTGGCAGCTCTGGTAAGTCTACCATGCTGTTGCTGAGTAGCCATCTTCAGTGATCTCAGTATGGGTAGGGTAGGTAGACATTGGAGGAACAACCTGGCCTACTTTCAAATGGCTAACCTAAGTCATGAGACTTCTCTAACTTTGGGTTCCTAAATGCAGTGTTGATGTATGTGATCTGAGTGAGGTTTTCAGTCCCTATGGTAGATACACATTTCATAACATATAATTCCAATTAATAAGGATTATTATCAATTAACCAGGTTTGCAAAAGAGACTGTAACCAAGAGCATACATTATTAGATAGCCAACTAAAGACACCAAACAAGCCTGGTAAATTTATAGGGGGTATAGAATGTAACCAAACAGCCTTTTGATGAATGTTAGCAATATTCTGTTCAACTTCTCCATTGGTTGCTATTGAATTAACTTCTATTGGTGTTAATCCAATAGCAACAGGAGGTGTTAGCAATGACAGAAACCCCTCCTTGCTGGGCTAACGGAAGTATCCAGGGTTATTCTGTAGTCCACAACTACCTTTGCCAATGATTGTAAAGATTTTTGTTTTGCAGCCATTCCATCAACCATATCATCAGCAATTTGAGCCACAGTGGTTGACAAGTTGTAAATGGATTTCTCTAATTGTATTTCCCTAACCAAGGAGCTCTGGTGGTGTAGTGCCTAAGGCATTTGACTGCTAACCAGAAGGTTGGCAGTTCAAACTCACCAGCCACTCTGCAGAAGACAGAATGGACAATCTACTTCTATAAAGATTTACCACCTCAGAAACCCAAAAGGGGTTGCTATGAGTCATAACTGACTCGATGACAGTGAGTTTGGTTTTTTGGTTAACCATGATATTTTGTTGTTGTTGTTGTTATGTCCCCTTGAGTCAGACCCGACTCATAGCAATCCTTCCTTGGGTTTCTGAGGCAGTATCACTATGGAAGCAGATTGCCCAACCTTCCTCCGTGATATAGTGGCATGCAAAAAAGGACTTTTCCTAGCCAGGGCGTTCAGTTATAAGATTCTCTACTAATTTAAAATTCTTCTTAGAAACAGGAAAGCTTTTAACATCATTTGTTCACTGAATACTGTCTGCATGGGTATGGTTATTTGGAGGAATATCTAAGGTTCACAAAGTGCTCTGGTGGCGTAGTGCGTAAGGCATTTTGACTCCAACTGTTTAGGCAGGGAAGAGCCTGTGCATGTGGATTGTCCTCTGGGTAAGATTCTCTTATGGACCTATAGTTGAGGCCTCTACAAAGGAAAATATGTCTACAGAGTACATGAATTATTGTTGTTGTTTGTTGTTATGTGCCGTCGAGTCGGCCCCGACTCATAGTGACCCCTCCTTGGGTTTCCGAGGCAGTATCATTACGGAAGTAGGATTGCCCAACCTTCCTTCCGAGGAGTGGCTGGTGGGTTTGAACCGCCAGCCGTCTGGTTAGCAGGCAAGTGTCTTAGCCACTATGCTACCAGAGCTCTAAACTATTTAGGAGCTCTGGTAGCATAGTGCCTAAGGCACTTGACTGCTAACCAGAAGGCTTGTGGTTCAAACCTACCAGCCACTCCTCGGAAGGAAGATGGGGCAATCTACTTCCGTAGTGATACTGCCTCGGAAACCCAAGGAGGGGTCACTATGAGTCGGGTCCGACTTGACGGCACATAACAACAACAACAACAACTAAAGTATTTGGTGCAGGAATCCAAACAAAAAAAACCAAACTCACTGCCTTGAGTTGGATCTGACTCATAGCAACCCTTCCTTGGGTTTCTGAGATGGTATCTCTATGGAAGTAGGTCGCCCAGTCTTCGTTCCGAGGAGTGGCTGGTGGGTTTGAGCCGCCAGCCTTCTGGTTAGCAGTCAAGTGCCTTAGGCACTATGCTACCAGAGAAGTCTCAAATTAGTCCAATGGCATCTGTATTTGATATATTATAGTTCTCTTTATAAATCTGATATATAGTTAATTTTTGTTAGAAATATTTTGGCTAAGCACAGTAAAACTTATCTGCAGAAGACAAATTTAAAATGTTTACGATTAACTTAATACTTTTGAAAGTGAAAAAGTTGATAAGAATTAATAATGAAATTGATATAAAGCTAGATAAAGTCAATGAAAAAGAAACTTTAAGCAATGTGAATGTCCTGGTAAAACCATTGGCTTTGATGATATCAAAGTTAAAGTAAATAAAGCTGCAATTGAAATAATAAAATTATTACACAACACTTTGTGCCTACTGCTTAGTATGAAGCAAACATTATTGACATATAAAATTTAATTCAAATAAAATTTGGCTTCTCTCCTGATCCAACAACATGTTTCATGTAATTCAAAACATGTTAAATTAACCTTTGCAGCACTTCCCCCACTACAACACAAACACATCTTTTTTGTTACCTTCTTAGAAACAATAAAGTTATTTTATGAAAGATCTCAAAGACAAAGAAAAAAACAAACCCAAATGTGATAGTTAAGGTTATGTGTCAACTTGGCTGGACCATGATTTTAAGTGGTTTAAGCAATTATGATGTAGTCATCCCCCATGATGAATTCTGACAGGTATATGCACCTTCATGATGAGATGTTCTGTGAGCAGCCAATCAATTGAAAGGAAGTTTCCTGAGGGGTGTGGCCTACTAATGCATGCGTGAATGTGCACGCACGCAC
>NW_006922068.1:1377604-1388805 GCF_000298275.1 Orycteropus afer afer
GAAGTAGATTGCCCAATCTTCCTTCCGAGGAGTGGCTGGTGGGTTTGAACCACCAGCCTTCTGGTTAGCAGTCAAGTGCCTTAGCCACTATGCTACCAAAGCTCCCCTTATATATTATAATATGTAATATATATTAACATAATTAATTATATAATTTTATTTAATTATATAGTATATGTAATATACTATATATATAATGGGAGCTCTGGTAGCATAGTGCCTAAGGCACTTGACTGCTAACCAGAAGGCTTGCGGTTCAAACCTACCTTGGAAGGAAGATAGGGCAATCTACTTCTGTAGTGATACTGCCTCAGAAATCCAAGGAGGGGTCACTATGAGTCGGGTCCAACTCAACGGTACATAACAACAACAACAACATATATATAATATATCCAAACCAAACCAAACCCACTGCCATCAAGTCCATTCTGACTCATAGTGACCCCTGTTGGGTTTCTGAGGCTATAAATATTTACAGAGGTAGATTGCCCCATCTTCCTTCTGCAGAGCATCTGATGGGTTTGAAGTGCTGTCTTTCTGGTTAGCAGTCAAATGCCACTAGAGCTGTATATATGTATATGTATACATATATATACATATATGTGTGTATGTATATTTGTGTTTGTGTGTGTATATACATGATACATATATTTGTGTGTGTGGGTGTGTGTATATATATACACACCCACACACACAAATATATAAGCATAACTAGTTTGGGGGTGTCTCTCATGGCGAAGTGCTTCAGGTGTTTGACTGCTAACCAGAAGGCTAGTGGTTCAAACTCACCAACCACTCCTTGGAAAGAAGATTGGGCAATCTACTTCGGCAGAGATACCACCTGAGAAACCCAAGGAGGGGTTGCTAAGAGTCTAATCGACTCGATGGCAGTGAATTTTTTTTTCTTTTTTGGAGAACCCAGCCTAAGACACGAAAAAACAAAAACCTAACTTTTTTCCAAAGCCAAGTAGTTTGGTTTCTTAGTCAACAGCATAAAAATTAACAGAAATACAGAACTTTTGTTTTCTAGTCAGATTTCACAGAATAAACAGTAACTAAGGAAACAAGACTATCAAGACTGAGCAAATTTTGTTAAGATTTAAGTCTATTTCATAGCTATTCAGACTCTGATTTATTTTGTTGAACCTTTGCCTTTAAGGCAGGTTGAACAAAGTAAATACTTTAACCCAGTACTTAAGAAAAATTTTATTATTTTAGTAGTGAAAAACAAAATTCTTTGCTTTATATGTTATTTGATACTGAAAATTCTTAAAAATCTTTTAAGTTAATTCATCAAAGTTTAGCCAGACACATAAAATTTTTATTGTATTAAGTAAATTCCCTTTTATATAAATGTTTTCAACTTTGTGTGTGTGTATGTTTTTGTGCAAACATACTACTACAAGAGACAATAAGGGCTCTACATGAATGGAAGAATCTGCCTTGTTCATGGATGTTGTTGTTAGGTGCCGTCGAGTCATTTCCAACTCATAGCGACCCCATGCACAGTAGAACCAAATAACACCTGATCCTGAGCCAGCACCATGATCCTTGCTATACTTGAACCCATTGTCGCAGCCACCGTGTCAATCCATCTCATTGAAGGCCTTGCCATCTTTCGTCGACCCTCCACCTTACCAAGCATGACATCTTTCTCCAGGGAATATTCCCTTCTGACAACATGATCAAAGTAGGTGAGACGAAGTCTGGCCATTCTCGCTTCAAAGGAGCATCTCGGTTGTACTTCCTCCAGGACAGATCTGTTAGTTCTTTGAGCAGTCCATGGAGCTTCAGCATTCTTCGCCAGCACCACAACTCAAAAGCATCAACTCCTCTTTGGTCTTCCTTATTCACTGTCCAGCTCTCACATGCATACGAGGCGATTGAAAATATCAGGCACACCTTAGTCCCCAAGGAGACATCCTTGCTCCTCAGCACTTGAAAGAGTTCCTTCATGGCCAACCTGCCCAGTGCTACACATTGTCTAATGTCCTAACTGCTGCTTCCATTGGCATCAATTGTAGAACCAAGCAATGTGAATTCTTTGACAACCTCACGCTTTTCTCCATTTATCGTGATCTGCTTGTTGGTCCAGATGTGAGAATTTTTGTTTTCCTTATATTGAGATGTAATCCATGCTGCAGGCTGTAGTCTTCAATCTTCATCAGTAAGTGTCTCAAGTCATCCTCATTTTCAGCAAGCAAAGTTGTATCATCAGTATATCTCAGGTTGTTAATGATTCTTCCTCCAATCCTGATGCCACGTTTTTCTTCATATAGTCCAGCTTCTCGGATTATTTGCTCAGCATAAAGATTGAATAAGTATGGGAATAGGATACAACCCTGACACACTCCGTTCTTGATTTTAAACTATGTAGTGTCCCCTTGTTCCATCTGAATGACAGCCTCCTGGTCAATGTACAGGTTCCTCATGACTACAATCAAATTTTTGGGAATTCCCATTCTTCTCAATGTTATCTATAATTTCTCATGATCCACACAATCAAATGCCTTGCATAATCAATAAAACACAAGTAAACATCTTTCTGGTATTCTTTGCCTTGAGCCAAGATCCATATGACAACAGCTATGATATCCTTTGTTCCACGTCCTCTTCTGAAGCCAGCTTGCACCTCTGGAAGTTCTCTGTCAATATATTGCTGGAACCATTTTTGAATTATCTTCAGTAAGATCTTACTTGCATGTGATATTAATGATATTGTTCAATAATTTCCACATTCTGTGGGATCACCTTTCTTTGGAATGGGCACAGATATGGATCTCTTCCAGTCAGTTGGCCAGGTAGCTGTCTTCCAAATCTCTTGGCATAACTGAGTGAGTGCCTCCAGTGTGGCATCTGCTTGTTGAAATATCTCAATGGGTATTCCGTCAATTCCTGGAGCCTTGTTCTTTGCCAGTTCCTTCATTGTTCATGGATAGGTAGACTGAATATTGTGAAAATGTCAATATTACCTAAAACAATCTACACATTTAATGGAATCCTGATCCAGATACCAACAAATTTTTTTAAGGACATGGAAAAAACAATTACTAACTTCATATGGAAAGGAAAGTGACCTTGGATAAGCAGAGCACTCCTGAAGAAGAAGAACAAAGTGGGAAGTCTCACACTCCTGGATCTTAAAACCTACTATACAGCCACAGCAGTCAAAACAGTGTGGTGTTGGTACAATGATAGACAGATAGACCAATGGAACAGAATTGAAAGTCCAGAAATAGACTCATCTATCTATGGACACCTGATCTTTAACAAAGATCCCAAACCCATTAAATGGAGAAGAGAGAGCCTCTTTAACAAATGGTGCTGGCAAAACTGGGTATCCACTTGCAGAAAAATGAAACAAGACCCAAACCTCACCACATACACAAAAACAAATTCAAGCTGTATCAAAGATTTAAATATAAAACCCAAAACTATAAAATTCATCAAAGATAAAATAGGGGCAAATCTAGGAGCCCTAATTTACAGCATAAATAGACTATCAAACATAACCCAGAATGTACAGAAGTAGAAGAGAAGCTAGATGACTGGGACCTTTTAGAAATTAAATTCTTATGTACATTGAAAGACTTTGTCAAAAGGGTAAAAAGAGAACCTACAGATTGGGAGAAAATATTTGCCTATGACATATCCGACAAAGGACTTATCTCCAAAATCTATAGAAAACTTCAACACCTCCACATCAAAAGGACAAACAACCCAATTCAAAAATGGGCAAAAGACTTAAACAGACACTTCACTAAAGACGATATGCTGGTGGCCAACAAACACATGAGGAATTGCTCGCAGTCATTAGTCATTTGAGAGATGCAAATCAAAACAATGATGAGATATCATCTCATCTCAGCAATAATAGCAAAGTTCAACAGGACAGAAAATAACAAATGCTGGCAAGGTTGTGGAGAGATTGGAACTCTTGTGCATTGCTGGTGGAATTGTAAAAGGGTACAACCATTGTGGCATATGGTATGGCATTTCCTTAAAAAACTGAAAATGGAAATACCATTTGACCCAGCAATTACATTACTAGTAATAAATCCTAAAGAGGTGAGAGGCAATGCACAAACAGACATGTGCACACCTATGTTCATCACAGCATAATTCACTATAGCAAAGAGAGGGAAACAACCTAAATGCCCATCAACGGATGAATGGATAACCAAATTATGGTACGTGCACACAATGGAATACTATGCTACATTAAAGAACAATGAAAGATACGCAAATCATTGCACAACGTTGATGAGCCTGGAGGACATTGTGCTGAGTAAAATAAGTCAATCGCAGAAGGACAAATACTGTATGAGCCCATTACTGTAAAAAGACAAAGAAGGGTTCACTTAAGAAAGGGAACACATTTTGTAGGTTACCAGGGTGGGAGGGTTGGGGAGGGATTAACTTCAGGCTAGTTGGGGCCCACACGTTGACATGGGTAAGAGGAAGGATGTAAAGAAAGAGTCTGTGACCATCATGATAACATTAGGAAAAGGGAGGACACTGAATTGTGCACATAAGAGATAGACAACAGGTGCTAATACCAACCAATGTGTCCACAATACTACATTGCCATTAACACCAACCACCAGGCTACAGATAAACACATAAACATCTAAGAAGATTAGATGGGGGTCAGTGAACAGAGGTATACTCTAGACCAAGGATAGATTCAGCGGAGGCTAATCTTGCACAGATACCAGTGATATAAAATACCTGCAAATAATAATAATAATAAAGTTCTTATCTTTAAATAGAGTCTTGGACTGGGGGTTGTTGTTGTTAGGTGCCATCAAGTTGGTTCCAATTCATAGTGACCCTATGTAAAACATAACAAAACACTGCCCAGTACCAGGAACTGCCTACGGTAGGTTACTACCTCCCTTCCCACAAATTCACCTTGATTTAACTTGTCTTAAGAGTAATGCTGCACAAATGTTTGTTTCCATAGACTTAAAAATTATGATGGACATTATTTTTAATTTTGATATTTGTGTTTCAAGGCTAAAAGTGGAAGCAGGGTAGGGCAATATGTGAGAAGCAGCCTTATAGCAAGAAGGTACAAAGTTGCACAAACAGTCTGAGCACAGGCACATTCACACCAATGTCACAAAGTATACATAAAAGGGGAAACAGTGACTGCTTATGCCTAAGCACCTTGGGCAAGGTATAAAGAAGGATAAAATAGCTTTCAAAGGCACCTTTACATTTTTCCAAGTGAAGGAACTGAAAGTGGCTGCTCTCTGCCCCAGCTATTTTTCGCCTGAGCTCCTCTACAGCTGTTATAAGAGGGAGGAAAACGAATTCTGAACATAGTAGTTTAAAAATTGTTTGAAAACAAATTCAAATTTGGCCTGTGATTAATTCTGGGATAATGTGGCAAACCTTTAGTTTACATGGATACAGAGCTTTGCATTATTTCAGAAACATGCAGTTTCTGTTTTGGAAATGATTCATAGGTAGGGTGATAGTTGATCACTCAAACTGACACTTCTGAGAGTGAAAGGCCATACTATTAATAATTATGCTGGGACAACAGGCATAAGCCCTGATGTGTGGCCCCTTTAGGAAGAAAGAACAAGGTTGTTTTTATGGGGGCATTAGTAGATCTTAAATCTGAATTCTTCGGAATTCATGGGGTACTTTACATTTACAGTCATTTGTATTGCTCACCACTCATAAAAACCTTCCTGCGTGGTTAGGTTAGCTGCCCTTGTACTCCAAGCAAGCCTATAGAGAAGCTTCCCCACCTCCAGGGCCAATGTGGCTCATCACAATTACAACAACCTTAAATTTCAAACGCATCCTTCACCTTCCCTTCTCCCCCATTAATACCCCCAAACCTCCAGCTTCCTTAAAGTAATGATTATTAGATAGTTTAAAGGGAGCCAAGTCTCCACAGAAGCAAATCTTTGACTTGCCCCTGCGGTGCCCTTTGTTTTCCTTGCCCCTAGCCCATCTTTCCAATCCCAGAGCCAATTGTTAGCTAATGTCTGATTCTACCACGTGGACTCAAAAGGGGACTTCAGTAAGGTTGGTTGCCCAGCATGTTTCTTACTGTGCAAATATAATAACAGAGGTTAAACCAAAATTACCGGCTATTTGCCTCCAAACCTAATATGTTCTTATATTCACCAAATACTCTTTTGGTCTTGGCCTAAATTGTCTATTCTTGGAAGAAAGGATACAGTATAGTTAAGAGCATAAGCACTAGACACAAAAGACTTGGATTTGAATCCAGATCCTACCTATTATTAAATGTTTAATGTTTGAAGCCTCAGTTTTCTCGTCTACAAAATGAGGAAATCATGCCTGTTCTGTAGGGGTTGTTGTGAGAAATAAATTCAATATTATGCAGAAAGCATTCAGCCCACTGCCTGGCTCTTTGTCAGCCTTCATTACCAGAGTAGTTTTCATCATCATGGTTGAAGCCTTGGACCCTAGAGCAGCAGACTCATTCCTCATTGGATGAGGGAGATTTATAAACAGCTGAACCTGCAGAATGCAGAGCTGGTACTTGGCCATGCCTCAGATGGTCTCTATATGCTCCTCCATTTAGAGACATGGACTTTTGAGGACTAAGCTAGCCTAGACTATAAACTCAGAAAGCAAAGGTCCTGACTTCCCATTACCCATAGCTACTGAAGTCATTTTCTGAACCCCAAATCAAAATATGTAATCTGACCATAAAAAAAAAAAAAAATGTTGTAACTAGCTGTCTTACTTCTCTAGTGCTGCTATAATAAAATTTCACAAGTGGATGACTTTAACAAACAGGAATTTATTCTTTTACAGTTTAGGAGGCTAGAAGTCCTAATTCAGAGTGCCAGCTCTAGGGGCTGGGTGAAGGCCCTCAGCCTTAAGCTTCACTCTGCCTCTTCTTCCAGCCACACTGGAGCTGGAGGTTTCTTCTGACTCATGCAGCTGCTAATTCCTGAGGTTGATGAACCCAAGGTCAGCAGATAAAATGGCACAATCCCAAGATCAACAGGAAACATGGAAGACCACTAGTTCAAGTCCAGGAACAATCCTAAGATTGGCAGGCAATACAGCAGGCCACTGGTTCAAGTCCAGGAAAACTCAGCCAAATGCAGGATCCAAATGTGCCAAAAATCTAGAGACTTTCCCAAAGCTTCATGTGCACTGGAAGGAGGCCACAACTTAAAAGTAACTCCTCTTCAACTACTTGACTGCTTATAGCAGATTGCACCATGGAGGTGATTACAATCTCTCTATGGGGAATAACCACATCCAGCTGCCACGCCACTCAAAACCACAGCTGAGCCAAGCTGACACACAACCTTAATTACCACACTAGCACTGTCTCTTAAAATCTTGAAAATATAGTTCCCTTACCTATCATGCTTTTCATATGGGTCACCATCAATAAATACCTGTGAAATAAATGTATAGATCAATCAGACACCATCAGTACTACACACATTCACACACACACACACACATACATCCTTTTCTTCTGGATATATTTGCTTTATAAGTCAAAGTTACAATGGAAAACAGTTAATCCTCATTCAGAGTCACTGGTGTTGAGAGTTTAGGACTATAGTCTTGGGGACATCTAGATCAATTGGTATAACATAGTCCACAAAGGCAATATTCTATATCTTACTATGGTTAATAGTGACTGGGGTCTTAAAAGCTTGTGAGCATCCATCAAAGATGCAACTATTGGTCTCTCCATGTCAGGAATAACAAAGAGTAAAGAATATCAGAGACTCAAGGAAAAAAGAAATCCAAAGGATTAATGGACCACATGAACCACAGCCTATACTAGCCTGAGACCAGAAGAATTAGATGGTGCCTGGCTACTACTGCTGACCACTCTGACGGAGATCACACTAGAAGATTACTACAGTCTATCAGTGTAGAAAAAATGTAGAACAAAATCCAAAATCATAAAAAAGACCAAACTTACTGGTCTGATAACAGACTGGTGAAACACCCAAGACTATGGCCTTTAGACATTTTCCAGACCTGGAACTGAACCCACTGCTGGGGATCAACTTTCACCCACACAATAGGCAGGCCTATAAAGAGAGCAATAAAACCTGTGAGGAACATAGGTCTAAGAACAGTTAATTAACCATACAAGACCAATACGGCAGCATTTGCCCTAAAACAAAGTTTAGAAGGGAGGAAGGGGCAGGAAAGAATGATGAATGGAAATAAGGAAGCCAGGAGGGAATGAGAAGAGTGTTGTTACATTGAAGGGATTGCAACTAAAGCTATGAAACAAGATGTATATAAATTGTTGAATGGAAAAATAATTTGCTCTTTACCTTTCACCCAAATTACAATGAAATATTTCAAAATTTTTGAATAAAATTATTGATTCTAATGGTCAAAAAAAAAAAAAAAAGATGTTCCTTACCTGGACTGCTATCACCTCCACCTTGCTGACAGGTATTATTCCTCAAAAAAGTTTCCTTACACCTGTCTTGCATGACCTCAGCCTCAGAGATGTGACTCCTCAGGACTCCTTAGCACCTTACTCTTAACTCTATCCTCTCATGTTATAATTGTACCTCTCATATTATAATGAGTGATTTCTTTGCCTAAGAAGTCCCTGGGGGGTTCAAAAGGTTAAGTGGCTACTAACTGAAATATTGGTGGTTCTAATCCATTTAAAAGAAGAAAGAAAGGCCTAGTGACCTACTTCAGAAAAGTCATAGCTGTTGAAAACCTTATGGAGCACAATTCTACTCTGACATAAATAGGGTTGCCATGAGGTCGATCAACTCAACACCAACTGGTTTTGTTTGGGTTTGCTTTCTCTTGTCTACGTGCACCTTAAGGCAAGGATTATGTTTTTGTCCCCTTTTTGTCTTATAGTTTCTCTATGTTTTATGTGGCAGGTACATAGTCATTTTTAACGATGAATGACTAATTTCACATGAAATGAAAGGATGCTTGCCATTGGAGGACAATAAATGTCTTCCTTTGGTTTTCTAGATTAAGGTCCAGAGTCAACTCTTGTCATAAGTAAATATATCTATTCTCACTTAGAGGAGTAGGCATATTACGACCAACAGAAAAAGGTAAAAGGGTATTGGTACATTTGAACAGCTGGAATGTGTTAGCAGTGGCCATGGGAAGGGTAGAAGCCAGCAGGAAGTTGTGGATGGAGAGGGGTGATCAGATCATGCTACAGCTGGAGAAAGGAATTTCCATTCATTAATTCTTTGTAGAGGAAACTTAAGAGCTCTGGTGGCGTAGTGCCTAAGGCATGTGACTGCTAACCAGAAGGCTGGTGGTTCACACCCACCAGCCACTCTGTAGAAGGAAGACTGGGCAATCTACTTCTGTAGAAATTTACCACATTGGCAACCCAAAGGGGGTTGTTATGAGTCAGAATCGACTTTATGGTGGTAAGTTTGGTTTTTTGGCTAGAGGAAACTTGGACATTGCTTAAACTAACACTCAAATTTCTGGTAATATCTCTTTCCTTCTCAAAGCTCTGGAGATGGAGATGCTAAAAGAAAAAACATATATTCTGTTATGAACATGAGAAGCATTGGTAGGAAGCTTGAAAAGACAGGACAATTGAAAAGACCTCTTCATCAAAATTAGTTGTTTTGTTCAGTTTTGTGTGCATAGTTTTGTTTGTGTATAAATGTGCATGTTCATGTGAATGTACATACACATTCATGTATGTGTTCCCATGTGGAAGTCACCCTTTCTCTTATGGTTCCCAGGAATAAGAATTGGGCCAAGAAGCATTTATTGGAGGAAAAGTAACAAAAATGGTAGAAATGGATAAACAGATTGGCAAGCCTGTTCTGTTTTTAGGAATGTTGTCTAGATTCATCTATTGACCAATTCTTTCAAATAATTTATCTGCCTCTCTCTGGTTATGATTTCTACCATTTTTTTTTCCAGATTTGGCAGATCCACAGATGCTGATTTTAAGAGATCTTCTGAATGGTACTGCTTATTTTCTTGCAAAACTTATTGTTATAGGTAGAATTATGGCCTGCCAAAGATTCCATGTCCTAAGTGGCCAAACCTGTGAATATGTTACTGTTCTGATTACCTAGTGCCTCTCTGACAAGAATATACCACACATGGTATGGCTTGAATGAACAGGAGTTTATTCTCTTACAGTTTGGAGACTAGAAGTTTGAGTTCAAAGTCCCAGGCTCTAGGAGCTGGGTGAAATCCCTTCAATCTTGGGGTCCAGCTCCGCCTCCTGCTCCTGGCCCACTGGAGCCAGAGGTGTTTCTATACTCAGAAAGCTGATGGCTGCTGAGGCTGACAAGCCCAAGGTTGACAAGCAAAAAGGCATAGTCCCGATGTTACCAAACCACATGGCAGGCCATTAATTTAAGTCCATTGTAAATCCCAAGGTTGGCAGAGCACAGCAGGCTGCTGAACAACAACATGGCTACATGCAGGGTCCAAGTGTGCCATAGGCTAGAGACCATTCCCGAAGCTGCTTCTTATATATGGGAAGCAGACCACATACCCAAAGCAGCTACTCAGCTGTTTGTGGTAGATCCCACCATGGAGTTGATTGCCAGTCTCATCATGGGGAATAACTACCACTAGCTTCCCAGCCCACAACCAGGCCCAACCAATATGACACACAAATATAACCACCACAGTTACCTTACATGGCAAAATGGACTTTGTAGAGGTAATTAAATTACGGATTTTGAGACAGGGAAATTACCCTGGATTATCCAAGTTGGTCCATTGTAATTTCAAGGGTGCTTATTAAGAGAGAATCAGGTGAATCAGTGATTCCTTAAGTCCTCATGACTAGTGTTTTCCTAATGCTTTTTATATTGAACATAGATGATTCTATCAGGTCATACCAGTCTTTCTTAGGAAATGGATTTACCACATTATTGCCACGACAGCCCCGGTGGGGTCCGCGTGACATAGTCACCGGTCTGAAGCGGCTGTTTCAAGGAAACTCTAAGCTTCCCGGGATGAAGTGTGCTCTCTCAATTTTTATTATTTGTTCGTGCTTGCTGACGCTTTTGATAATATTGTTTGGTTCATTAATTTTTGGTTATAATAAAGATTTCTTGGAGCAGAGAGATGTTAGAGGATCAGGCGATGGTATTGACCTAAAACCTCCCCTAGGAGAGAGTGTATTTTTCACAGAATCCTGGATGACTTCAAAAGAAACTCCTGGAAACTTTCCAGAAGAGCAATTG
>NW_006922068.1:1389925-1395888 GCF_000298275.1 Orycteropus afer afer
TTTTTTTTTTTATTTTAAGAGCTTGTTTTACATTCAAAGTCACATGTACATTTAGTTTCATTCCCCATTCACCATGTCCAACACCAAACCAGCCTCCTCCCCTCCCTACCCTACCCCTCATAATCACGCATCCCTATTTGTCCTGCATTTCCTCAGTTTGTAGTTTCATGTTCTTGTTGACCCTCACAGTGCTGCTGAGAGAGCCACAGGATCCAGGTAAAGGGAGGGAGACAGGTCCCACCCCAAGAGGCAGGAAGGCGGAAAAGCCAGGGACGACGAAGCTGCGGGATCCAGGTAAGGGGAGGGTGGAGAGATTTCAAACAGCCAAGGGAGACAAACTTGTCTTTCAATTTGTCATACTGTGGTGGCTTGCGTGATGCTGTGAGGATTGAGGCTGTGCTGTGTGTTTCAAATGCCAGCAGGATTGCACACAGTGCACAGGTTTCAATGCAGCTTACAGACTGAGACAGACTAAAAAGAAGGAAGAGGACATCCATTTCTCAAAGAATTGTCCAGGGAAAACCTTATGAATAGCAGTGAAACACTGTCTGATATATTACTGGGCAACTTTATGAATAGCCCAGAAACACTGTCCTATACACTGCAGGAAGACGAGTCCCTTAGGTTGGAAGGCACTCAAAATATGGACTGGGAAAGAGCTGCCTCATCAGAGTAGAGACAACCTTAATGATATGGATAAAGTAAAGCTTTCAGGACCTCCATTTGCTGATGTGGCTGACTCAAATTGAGAAGAAACAGCTGTAAACATCCATTAATAAATGGAACATGGAATGTATGAAGTATGAATCTAGGAAAATTGGAAGTTGTCAAAAATGAAGTGGAAATTGGTGTTGATTGTAGGAACAAGTAATATGAAGTTTTTGACACCTTCAGGCTTTTCTCCATTTATCATGATGCTGCTTATTGGTCCATTTGGGAGGATTTTTGTTTTCTTTATATTGAGGTCTAATCCATATTGCAGAGTGTAGTCTTCAATCTACATCAGTAAGTGCTTCAAGTCATCCTCACTTTCAGCAAGCAAAGTTGTGTTATCTGTGTATTGCAGGTTGTTAATGAGTCTTCCTCCAATCCTGGTTCTATGTTCCTCTTCATATAGTTCAGCTTCTTGGATTATTTGCTCAACATACAGATTGAATACATAGGGTGAAAGGATACAACCCTGACACACTGTCTTCTTGATTTTAAACCACGTGGTGTCCCCTTGTTCTGTTCGAACGACACCCTCCTGGTCTATGTACAGGTTCCTCATAAGTGCAATTAAGTGTTTTGGAATTTCCTTTCTTCTCAATGTTATCCATAATTTGTTATGATCCACACATCAAAAGCTTTTCATAGTAAAAAAAAAAAAAAATAAAACACAAGTAAACATCTTTCTGGTATTCTTTGGTTTGAGCCAAGATCCATCTCACATCAGCAATGATATCCCTTATTCCACGTCTTCTGAATCCAGCTTGCATTTCTGAAAGCTTTCTCTCAATATACTGCTGCAAACATTTTTAAATTATCTTCAGTAAGATTTTACTGGCATGTGATATTAATGATATTGTTGGATAATTTCCATATTCTGTGGGATCGTCTTTTTTTTGGAATGGGTACAAATATGGATCTCCTCCAGTCAGTTGGCCAGGTAGCTGTTTTTCAAAACTCTTGGTATAGCCAAGTGAGTGCCTCCAGCAGGATATCTGTTGAAACATCTCAATGGATATTCCGTTAGTTTCTGGAGCCCTGTTTTTCACCACTTCCTTCACGGCAGTTTTGACTTCTTCCTTCAGTACCATTAGTTCTTGATCATATGCCACCTCCTGAATTGGATGAACATAGACCAATTCTTTTTGGTACAGTCACTCTGTGTATTCCTTCTATCTTCTTTTGATCTTTCCTGCATGGTTTAATAAATTCTCTATAGAATCTTTTAACATTGAAACTTGAGGCTTAAATTTTTTCTTCAGCTCTTTCAGCTGGAGAAATGGTGAGCATGTTCTTTCTTTTTGCCTTTCCAACTTCAGGTCTTTGCACATTTCATTATAACATTGACTTCAACTTCTTGAGCCGCTCTTTGAAATCTTCTGTTCAGCTCTTGTATCTTGTCATTTCTTCCATTTGTTTTAGCTACTCTCTGCTCAAGGGCAAGTTTCAGAGTCTCTTCTGACATCTGTTTTGGTCTTCCTTTCCTGTTTTTTTTCATGACCTTTTACTTTCTTTATGGGTGATGTTCTTGATGTCATCCCACAATTCCTCTGGTTTTTGGTCACTTGGTGTTCAATGCATCAAATCTATTTTTTAGAGGATCTCTAAATTCAGGAGGGATATAATTAAGGTCATATGTTGGCTCTTGTGGACTTGTTTTAATTGTCTTCAACTTCAACTTGAACTTGCATATGAGCAGTTGATAGTCTGTTCCATAATCAGCTTCTCACTTTGTTTTGGCTAAAGATACTGAGATTTTCCATCACCTCTTGTCACAGATGTAGTCAATCTGAGTCCTGTGTATTCCATCTGGCAAAGTCCACATGCATGGATGATATTTGTGTTGTTGAAAAAAGGTACTTTAATGAATAAGTCGTTGGTCTTGCGAAATTCTATTATGTGATCTCCAGCATTATTTCTGTCACCAAGGCCAAATTTTCCAACGACCGGTGATTCTTCTTTGTTTCCAACTTTTGCATTCCAATCCCCACTGATAATCAGCACATCTTGATTGCATGTTCAGTCAATTTCAGACTGCAGAAGTTGGTAAAAGTCTTCAATTTTCTTGTCTTTGGCTTTGGTAGTTGGTGCATAAATTTGAATAACAGTAGTATTAGGTGTATGGATATTATCCTATCACTGACAGCATTGCATTTCAGGATAGATCTTGAAACATTCTTTGTGATGATGAATGACACACATTCCTCTTCAATTTGTTATTCCCGGCATACTAGATCATATTGTTGTCTGACCCAAAATGCCCAAAACCATTCCATTTCAGCTCACTAATGCCTAGGATATCAATCTGTATGCATTCCATTTCATTTTTGACAACTTCCAATTTTCCTAGATTCATACTTCATACATTCCATATTCCGATTATTAATGAATGTTTGCAGCAGTTTCTTCTCATTATGAGTAGTGCCGCATCAGCAAATGGAGATCCTCAAAGCTCCACTTTATCCGTAATTAAGATGGCTCTACTCTGATGAGGCAGCTCTTTTCTAGTCATATTTTGAGTGCCTTCTGACCTGAGGGGCTCATTTTCTGGCACTGTAACAGACAATGTTTCAGGGCTATTCATAAAGTTGTCCAGTAATATATCAGACAGTGTTTCACTGTTATTCATAAGGTTTTCCCTGGCCAATTCTTTGAGAAGTGGATGGCTTCTTCCTTCTTCTGAGTCTGTCTTAGTCCTCTGCCTCTAGGAATGCTCATTTTAAGCCTGGCAGAGCAGCAAAACTAACCAATCCCAATATTAGACTTATACACACCTGAGAGAGAGCGAACCTTCTCAGAAGGTTACTTCATGCTTCTCCAACAGAAATGCCCCAGGTGGATGACTTTAACAATCAAGAGTTTAAAAGCAGCTACTCAGTTGCTCATGGCAAATTCCACCACGGAAATTGACAGTCTTGTTACAGGAAATAACTACTACCAGCTGCCCAGCCAAGTTGACACATATTTGCATGGTCCCACCCAGTAATCCAATGGGAGTTACAAAGACTATGGCTAGAAAAGCCATACCATGCAACTCACTACACCTCAGCAGTCAAGCTTGAAAAGCATTGCAGTATGTTTTTTATTTCTATGGGGTGGAAACCCCAAACCTGACCATGTTCTGACAGCTGCCCTTGGACTAAGATCCCAGACAAGTATTTTATACACATAGAATCATTTTCAAACATGGCTCTGCAGAAGCCACCCTTCTATATATGGTTGTGCAAGTCATCTTGAGCAACATCTCATTACTGTAGTTGTCTATCACTGGTGCCTGTGGTGAAGATTCTTGGCCAGTGCATTGCTGACAAATTGTGACTAAGCTCATCAAAGGCTCACTGCCTAATATCTATCAACCAAACTGGCAAATTCTTCTGCCCAGATTACCAAAATATCAACAAATTTATGTTTGAGACCTCTACCTGTTTCCATCAATGCCTGAACTAGACCAACTGCTCTGGGCACAAGAATTCATGACATTAGTTCACCTTCCATCTTGTCTGGGCAGGTTCCCCAGGAAGCCTGTTCTAGGAGAGTTTGAATATATTATGATGTCACATGGCTGCGTGGCCTTGTTCTTCAGTGTTTAATGAGCTGTATTTTATATGGGCTGCTAGAGACCTTGGGGTCTACCAGAATGTTAGAGACCAGAGAGTGATAAAGAACTCAGAAGCTTGAAGCCAATACCATCAATTCCTGTTGACTGAATGAAGGCAAGTTACTTGGTTCACTAAGCCTTGGTATCATTGTAGGAAAACAAGGTTCTTACCCACCCCCTGTCACAAAAAGTCAATGATTACAACAGGTTGAAGAGGGAAAGCAAAAGGTTTATTGAGTATCGATACCCATGGAGACAGAATAATTTCTTTAAAATGACTGTCTCCTCGAGCAAAGGGGTAAACATGATTATATAGGGAAACGGGAAGGAGGTTGAAGGTCCCTTGGACTGCCAGGAATGTTCTTCTCTTCCCTGATCTCTCCAGACTCAACGTTCCTCTTCCCAGGATCATCTTGCTATTCATAGGTCTTGGTTCTCAGCCAAAACCACTCATGGGAAAGGGTTATACTTAGAATATATAACTGAAAATAATAAATCTAAAGAACTCAGCATCCATGAAGAGGTTGGCTATTCTATTTACTTAAAAGAAAGCAAAAGGAGGGAAAATAGCAAGTTAGTCACTATGATGAATGTCTACTTTAATTGTGAGTGCTAGTCTGTTAAAGTTCTGTAATTTTCAATGAGGGGCCCATTCAGCCTTCCACTTCAGCCCTCCACAGTTCCCCCTCTTTCTGAGGTTTCACAATCATGGGAAACTGGCCAGTGGTCTCCCTTTTAGGCTAATTCCTGCTGTACAGGGGCAACGAGTGGTCAACTCCTCAGAGGGGGAGACTGATGAAAAGTAATAACATCTTGTTGTATAAGTTCATTAGTATTAAGAGAGGAAATATAAGAGTAGCCTCAAGGGTTTGGACATTCCATTTCATCAAGTATGGGACATGAGCACATAGGATTATTACTCCAAGGCCCAAAGTTATTAAGGGGCTGAGTCTAGAACTCAGGTTGGGGAATAAGCTTTCAAACAAGCTCCATCCACTTCCTTGGCCCAGGCCCTTGGTTTTGCCCATTAAATAACTTTATGAATAGCATTCAAATTTAATTCAACCTCCCCAGAAGTATTTATTCAAGCACAGTATGTCTTATTTATAATAGCATATATGTCACTGTATCTGGCAAAAAGAAAATCCAATGATACATGGTTATTTGAAACAACTTTAGCTAAGGAATTCAGGGAAGACTATTGGGCTCAAATGGCCTTCTCCATGCCCATCGCCAGGAGGTGGATGGTGTCTGATAAATTTTGAATAAAAAGTTCCATGTGCCTAATCCTTAAACTAGAAATGATAGTTCTTTAAAAAAAAAAAATACCACCTAAATCCAATCTTGTCTGAGACTTGATTAGTTTCATAGGCATATCAGGAGCCGGAACTAATATGCCTAATGATGCAGGACTTACATAAAAGAGGTTTAATTTCTGCCTGACCTGGGCCTCTGGTAAAATGTAAGAAATAGAGTGTATCCTAATAAGAAAGGTGAGGAAACCTAAAGTACATTGTTCTACAGAGTGGATTCCTGTAAGGCATTGTTGTTGTTGTTAAGTGCCTTCGAGTCATTTCCGACTCATAGCGACCCCATGCACAGCAGAACGAAACACTGCCCGATCCCGCGCCAGCCCCACAATCCATGCTATACTCGA
>NW_006922068.1:1405243-1409706 GCF_000298275.1 Orycteropus afer afer
AGCTGTTTCTCTTCACTTTGAGTGGTGCCACATCAGCAAATGGAGGTCTTGAAAGCTTTACCTTATCCATAGGAGTAAGGCTGGGTTTACTCAGATGATACAGCTCTTTTCCAGTCCTATTTTGAGAGCTTTCTACCTAATGGGACTATTCATAAAGTTGCACGGTAATGTATCAAACTGTTTCTTTGCTATTCATAAGGTTTTCCCTGGCCAATTCTTTGAGAAGTGGACGGCCGCTTTCTTCTTCCTAGTCTGTCTCAGTCTGTAAGTTAGGCTGATACCTGTGTACCATGTGCATTCTGCTGGGTTTGAAACACCAGTGGCCCAGCCTCAAAACTCACATCAACATGTCACCATGGTAGGACAAACCGACAGCCAAGTTTGTCTCCCTTTTGGAAACCTCTCATACCACCCTTACCTGGGTCTCTGTGGCTGACTCCTCCTCTGTCTGGATTCCTGGGCCTTTTATTCTCCTTTCTCCTGCTCTCCCACCCTGCTGCTTTGGGTGTGCCTGAGTTCCCTCTCCTCACTTAGATCCCTGCAGCTGACTGCTCCTCTGTCCGGGTTCCTGGCTTTTAATCCCCTTTCTCCCGCTCTCCTGCCCTGCTGCTTTGGGCATGCCTGAGTTCCCTCTCCTCACCTGGATCCCTATGGAGATCCAGCACTGGTATAATTTAAATCAGTGACATTTAGGTTTTTTACTAGAGGTGCCATACATCATCTCAAAAGGAATTACCTTCAGTTTTGTTTTGGGGGGCAACTCTGATTCTGAACAGAGCCATGGGGAGGTTTTTTTTTTTTTACTCAATTTAATCTAATTGCTTGACATAATTTAGCTATGTGAGTCCCTCAAGTTTGATTCATCCTTTTTTAATTTACCACTAGATTGGGGTTTCCAAGCAGCATAAAACTTTCACTCTATACCCAAATGTTGAGACACCAACTATATTATTATGCCATTGAAATGGTTTCTCTGTTGACCCCAATTGTCTGGGGAATTTCAGATCTAGAAATAATCTCTCCCAATAGTCTTTTGGTCACTTCCATGGCTTTTTCAATCCTGCAAAGAAAGGCATTTTGATCCTGTGCATATCACCTTCTGACCCTATGCCATTCTCAATGCCTGGATCATGGCAATTAGCTCAACCATCTGCACTGATGTTCCATGAGGGACCATCTGTGCTTCCAAGACCTTGGTAAGGCTGCTGAGCACATAGCCCATCTTCTGTTGTCCATTTTCCACAAAGCTACTCCCTTCTATGAACAATTGAGATCAGATTCCTGCCGTAGCTGGTCAGAGAGATCCGTCCTGTTGGCAGACACCAAGTTGAGGGTCCAGACACAATGGTGGTGAATGGAATCTGCTCAGGGCAAAGTGGACAACAATGTAGCCAGGTTTATGCTAATTGCTGGGTAGATCTGCACACTTGGCTTGTCTCCTAAGGAGGACTGATACTTAGAAATTCTTGCTCAGGACAGCCAGTGGGTGGCTCTTTGGTCTAGGACTGCCAGGACTGAATGAGAGATGTAAACCCAGATCGTTCATCCTAAGGTTAGCCTGTCAGCAGCTTTCAGCATCCTCACTGTTACTGCCAGGCCAGTGCCACTGGATCTAAAGTTTTAGAAAAGCATGTCCCTGTTCTTCTCCAAAATCCCAGGAACTGGGTAAGAATTCTGGCCTTGGTGCTCATGCACAAACAAATCATAGGCACGCACTGCTGTGGAGTCAGATCTGACTCATAGTGACTCCTTTTTGGGTTTCCGAGGCGGTATCACTATGGAAGTAGATGGCCCAACCTTGCTTCTGAGGAGTAGTTGGTGGGTTTGAACTGCCAGCCTTCTGGTTAGCAGTCAAATGCCTTAGGCACTGCACCACCAGAGCTCCTAAACAAATCAAAAGACTTATGTAAATCTGGCAATCCTAAGGCCGAGCCTTCAGTAAGGCCTGCTTTAATTTATCAAAGGTCTGTTGCTCTAATTTTCCCCACAGAAAGGGGTCAGTCTCTTTCTCCTTCTGGGAGGGAGTACAAGAGTTTAGTTACAAGTCCAAAATTAGGTATTCAAATCTGACAAAATCCTGCCATACCTAGGAATCCTTTAAGCTGTTTGTGTATCTGTGGTTGGGCTAGCTGGCAAATGGCTTTTCTCCAGTTG
This sequence comes from Orycteropus afer afer, assembly GCF_000298275.1. Classification (NCBI taxonomy): domain Eukaryota; kingdom Metazoa; phylum Chordata; class Mammalia; order Tubulidentata; family Orycteropodidae; genus Orycteropus; species Orycteropus afer. Next base: position 1,407,398 of record NW_006922068.1, read on the forward strand.
CAATTTCCTTTTCCTTTTTTGATGACAAACCTCAAAGATGTCACTTTCTTTTGGACTGTCTGGGCTTTAGTCTTAAAGACTTGATAGCACTTCACTAAATGTTCAGTATCCAGTGTTACGTTTCTTTCAGTTTTATGAATTTTCTTCATACTGTCTGAGTGCTGTGTCTAATAAACATAGTATTATCTGGGCTTTCAGGATCCAAATATATATACCATTTGAAGGCTTTGAAAATTCTCTGTAAAAAAGTAGAGGGATCCTCATCCTTCTTTTGGCTAATCTTATATACTTTTTCAAACTCTTAAGTTTGGGAGCTCCACCTTTAATTCCTATTAAAATACAGTTTTGCATAATCTTCTCTGTCATTTGTGTCATAGCAGGGGTCCCGTAGTGGCATGTCATCATCCAAAGTACCTGCTACCAGCTGTGATTGGACATCTCTGTGCCTCTGTGCTTCCTCTAGGGCACAGCTCATCACCGGTCTCAGTTCCTCCGGAGTTAACAAAGTAATCAGGAGTGACAGATAATCAGCCCACATTGGGTCAAAAGAGTTAAGATAAAAGTCAACAGTCCATACATTTTGCCTAGATTCTTCCAATACCCTGGAGTATAATTCTAACAATTGTATAAGTCAGCTGTGCTAAAAGGCATATGCACCCTAACCATCTCTCCCTCTGAGAGGATCTGTCAAGGTGGATATTGGCTCCTAGCCACATTTCCATGGCCTGGCCCAGTCTCTAGCCCTTTCTGGATGAAACCAGGTCCCTGATATGGCATCCCCTGCCGGGTGTGGGAAAGGGAAATTAGGGAGCCTCTTGCAGGTTCACCTCTCCCCCATGGCTCCTGCTTAAAAGTAAAGTCTGATTCTGGCAGATACAGAGGAAGAGGATATAGGAACTTAAGGGGTCATAAAGATCCTTTCCTCTGGTTAATACTGGGAAAGGAGCTGAAGGCTACTGGCCCCTAGTAATAGTCTGAACTTAAATCTTACAAGCTTGTTAAGTTTCTTTATCATCATACAAAGACATAAAGGTCTCTGTAAGCATTTTGTTGTTTTATTTGCTAATGCAGGAACAAACAAATCCAATCACAAAATTTTACTACAATTCACTGACCCATAGGAAAGCCAGAATTTTTGGTCTCCTAATTTGTATTGTGGTCACACAACTGTGCTTAAAAAGACCAATTTTTTTCCGTTTTCATGGGATCATAACCAAATTTGCTTCAATGTCTTAAAATACACTCTAGAGAAGTGCACTCTGGTGTACTCTGGCTGTTACCCACTCAAAACTGGTTACAAAAGAAGGCTCTGGTAAGATGGCAGAATAGGCAGAAAGACTGCACAGACCCTCTTCAACAAATTGGTTAAAGGGAACCAATTAACACAGATACAGAAGATAATCCTGGAGTCCTGAGCTCTGAAGGGAAGGATATAGAAGTGTACTAAACTCCGACTAATAGAAGAATTTGTATTAAAACACCAAAAAAGGAGACATACAGAGCTGCGATCAGGCAGCGATCCTAATGGCACATATGGCTTGGATATTACCGAGTAGTGTTTGGACCTAAGAATTAACCTAAAAATCAGCCCTGCTAGCCAGGGACTGCACGGAGGACTTCTCTTGTGGCTGGTGAATAAAAGGGGAAGCAGCGAAGAGGAAGGCAGGCTGAGCTGTGGACTTTTGCCTTTCCGGAGGGTGCAACCATTTTGAATGTTTACAAGCAGTTTGACCATTTTGGATATTTAAAGCAATGGTGTTCTCCCAGATTCCAGGGACTTAAGAATAGGCTCCACTTGCTGGGAACCACAAGGACATTCCAGACACCAACAACTGGAAAGGTGTGATATTCCCCTTGCTAGTCTTATACCCCACCCCCTCTTGGTGAAGGGAGATGCGGCCATCCCTCACTCCCACCCACCTTTGGGGCCTGCAGGAATTCCATCCCAGTCTGTGTTCTCTGACAGAGCCTGGGTGCCCTGCCCTGCCTTGCCCAGATTTTTTTTTTTTTTTTAGTTTATTTGTTTTTGTCTGTTTTAAAATAATAATAATAGTTATTATTATTATTACTATTACTATTTTTGTCCTTTTTATTATTTTTCTTTATCTTTCCCTTTCCAGGCTCTAGTTTTCAGCTTTTTCTCTCTTCCCTGTTCCTGGTTCCAACTTTTTTCTTTCTTGTAGTTAACCCTGTTCCTTGTTTTTCTTTTTGTGTTTGTTTCCCATTTTTTTTTCTTCATTATTCTCCTACTCTACCTTTTTTTTCTCTTATTGCCCTCTCCCAGATATTGCAGGTTTTTTTTTTTTTTT
>NW_006922068.1:1410631-1429872 GCF_000298275.1 Orycteropus afer afer
ACCTGATATGATGAAAGATGAGAATATATCCATTCAGGAAGTCCAACGAACCCCAAACAGGATAGACCCCAAAAGAAAATCACCAAGACATCATCATCAAACTCATCAAAACCGAAGAATCCTGAAAGCAGCACAAGAAAAACAAAAAGTTACTTACAAAGGACAAACAGTAAGAATAAGTTCTGACTATGGCCCCTAGCTGCCCTTCAGGTCTGGAATTGAACGCACACCTGTGGCTTCCAGCCAAACAATAGACAGGCAAATGAGTTGAACATTTACCTGAGGTAGATACACTCTTGGAGAGAACAAGCATGGGAGAAAGAAGGGTTGCTTATGCACAGGAGACAGCTCAGGGGGCAGGAGTGCATGGAGGGATGGACACAGGGAAGAGGTAACTATGGGGAGGAAGTAGGAGGGGAGATGTTGCATTGTGGCAAATTGTGGTCAATGTCATGAGACAATGTATATGTGAACTGCTGTGTGAAAAGTGAATTTGCTCTGTAAATTTTCACCCAAATCACAAAATAAAATAAAATAGAATAAGCTCTGATCTATCAGCAGAAACAAAGCAAGCAAGAAGGCAATTAGATGCTATATATAAAACCTGAAAGAGAAAAAATTTCAACCAAGAATTATATACCTGGTAAAATTGTCCCTCAAATATGATGGTGAAACTAGGAAATTTCCAGATAAGCAGAAACTAGGGGAATTTGTTAAAACCAGACCAACCTTGCAAGAGATACTAAAGGAAGTTCTTTGAACAGAGAAACAAAAATAGCAAACAACAACCAACTATCAATACACAAGATGACATAACCCAGGAACCACAGCTATGGACACATCCAAAGTAAAATAAACTTACAAGATTGTAAACACAGAACCAGAGACATCAATTGACAAGTGAGGACAACTACAAACCAAAAAGAGGGAAAATACTGTGTAGTTACAGAACTTCTAAATGGAGAGGAAGTCAAGAGAGTTGCAAGATAGAATGGACTGTTCTAATCTCAGGGAGAAAATTATAAATCACAGGGTAACCTCAAAGAAAAATGATAAACCTTCACATCACAATAAAAAAGATGACAAGCACAAATATTCAGCAAATACTAAAACAACAACAACAGAGGAAATGATAACACAATTCATAAACATAATAAGCTCAGCACAGAAAATTATATGGAACAAAGAAACCATCAACACCCTGAAAAAATGCATAACAAAATGACAGCAACCAATTCATACTTGTCAACAATTACACTGAATGTTAGTGGATTAAATGCACCATTCAAGAGACAGAGAGTTGCAGATTGGATAAGGAAACAAAACCCATCAATATGCTGTCTACAAGAGACACACCTTAGAGACAAAAACAAAAATAGACCAAAAATCAAAGGCTGGAAAAAGGTATATCAAGCAAATGGCAACCAAAAAAGAGCAGTAGTGGCAATATTAATATCTGATCAAATTGACTTTAAGACAAAAACCACCATATGAGACAAGGAAGGACATTATATAACGATCAAAGGATCAATTGAACAAGAAGATATAAACATAATAAATATCTATGGACCCAATGAAAGAGCCCAAAAATACATAAATCAGACTTTAAAAGAGTTCAGAAGGCAAATAGACAACTGCACAGTCATAGTGGGAGACTTTAATACACCACTTTCAATGAAAGATAGAACTGGAAAGAAACTCCTCAAAGATGCAGAAGAGCTAAACAATACAATCCACCAATTTGACCTTATAGACATCTATAGAGCACTTCACCCAACAACAGCACAATATACATTCTTTTCCAGTGAACATGGAACATTTTCCATGTTAGGCCATAAAGCAAGCCTTAATAAATTTAAAAACATTGAAATACTGCAAAACATCTTCTCAGATCATAACGCTATCAAATTAGAAATCAACAATAGGAAGATCAATGGAAAAAGAGCAAACACATGGAAACTGAACAACACTCTCCTTAAGAACGACTGGGTAAAAGAAGAAATAAAAAATGAAATCCCAAAATTCCTTGAATCAAATGAGAATGAAAACACAACATAGCAAAATCTTCATGACACAGCAAAAGCATTTATCAGAGGCCAATTTACAGCAATAAATGCACACATTAAATAGAATAATAATAATAAACTACTAATATATCTTTTAAAGATTTTATTTATTAGATGTAGGTAACCCACAAGGAGGTGCCCTGGTGACATATTGGTTAAGTGCTAGACTGCTAACAAGGTCAACAGTTTGAATCCACCAGCCACTCTGTGGGAGAAAGATATGGCAATCTGCTTCTGTAAAGATTACAGCCTTACAAACCCTGTGAGACAGTTCTACCCTGTTCTATGGGTTTGCTATGCAACAGAATCACTTGATGGCAGCGGCTGTTATCTTTATTTTCTTAAATAGCGAGCACTGTTTTCCACCAACCATTCTTATAATCCAATAGATGTAACAGATAAGCTGTAACATATTAAAAATTTTTGTGGATTTGCAATAGAAATAAAAATAATGTGTCAGTTACCTGAACAAAACACTGTATCTAAATACAAATAATGGAGCTGGACAAAGCATTTTTGCTTTTCTTCAGCCGTCCATTGAATACCTTTCTCTCTTTGTCATTATTCTTTTACTTTGAAAAAGCAACTGGGTTGAAGTAGATTTCATGTGCAGGGTGTGCTAAGTTAAGTAGGAAGAGATTGCCTGTTGTGAAAAGACTTTTGAACTAACCTTCATTCAGTCTGGACATGTAGTCAGCTATGCTGCTGATTAACTACTTAGTCTTGTCATTTAGGTCCTTATGCTTCCAGTTCCCTTTCTGTAAATTGAATAAACTAAAAGTTAACATTTATGTGAATAAGGGAGTAAAACACGGAGATACAACTTCTAATTTAGAAGCCAATTCAACTACAACATACCTTTGTAGGCAAATGTAGAACATGTTCTGTTTCCATAAATTTAAGAAAGAAAATTATCTTATTTCTGTTTTCAAAATTTATGCTCAACTTTTTTTTTTACTGTACCATTTTGTTGTCTGTTTATTTCAAGTTTACAGAGAAGCTTCAACACCAAAGGCTATTTCTCTGAAGTCCATGTAGTTGTAAGTGATAAATACATAGTATTCAGCTGTACACCTGACCAAGGAAAATGCATAGTAGAAGGATTAGGAGGGAAACATGAGCAACCGGCATGCACTGGGTCACAGGGCAAAAAGGTGCCGTCCCATGGGGCCCTGGCCTGCCCGCCCGCCCAGGGAGAAGGTGGGACTGACTCCTGGGGACCTTCCCTAGCACCTTGGAAGCAAGTGGGGGCCAGAGCCCTTTCACTCAGCAAGGTAAGCACACCTGTGAACGGTGGGCGAGGGCCACAGGGGAGGCCCTGTGCATGGATTCTCCTCATTCCACGAAGGCTTGAAGGATGGGAGCCCTAACTCCCAGGAAAGGTCAGGCCAGTGGGGTGCGCCTCTCCGGCCGAGCGCCCGCACTGGGGCTTGGAGGGCTCGACCAGCAGTGCTGGCCAGGACGCGCACGGACGGAGAGAGGAAAGGGGGAGAGGACTTGTGCTTCCTTCCAGGCCTGTGTGTGGGCCACAGGTGGTTCCCCAGTTGGGCCCAAGATGAGCCAGCCAGAGAAGCAGCAAGGGGCATCCATCTGCTCATCCCAGACAGCTTTTCCCTTCCTGACAGCCATGGCTTTTAAAATCCCACAGGTCTGTGCTCCAGGCATGGGGCTGGTCTTAACAGTTAGTGCTGTGGCCGCCTCTGCTTTAACACAGAAACCTGTGGGAGCCACAGCTCTCCGGGACTGCCAAGTTCTTCAGGGGCTTGCCAATCTTCTGCCTTTGCCAGCATGTGGTCTTACCACTATCAGTGGGAAATCTTTGTGTTTTCCTTCTCTGATAGATTTCTGCCTTACACAGGTTCTGGCTCTGGCAGGTTTTACTGCACTTCCCATGGGGTAGGAGGGTAGAGGGGGGTGTGGTTTCTTCCTGCAGCTCTTTGGTATTTCTTTGTAAAAAAGCAACCGGGGTCTGTCTCCCCCAACTCACCTGATACCACATGTGAAAGCTGAGCTGGGAAGTTTTGCAGTGAGTGGTGGCCTTGTCTGATGGCAGACTGCATGGTAGAGACAAGGAATTCCACCAAGCTCATTCGTTTAGTGTCCTGGAGCTGCTCCAAACACTGAGGACCATTGCAAGGTGCTTACTGCCAACTAGCCCAACCCCATCTGCTAACTGAAGGGGCGGACTCCTCATAAATTTGGAAGAATTCAAGGGCTAGCAGAAGGACTGTTGTTGTTGTTGTTGTTATGTGCTGTTGAGTCGGACCGGTGACAAAAAAGTGAGCAGGCAGGCAAGCTGTCATGATGGCCCTCTCTGAGGCCTGGTATCCTTTGTGCTTCTAACCTAGGATTCTCTAATTCTGTGCTGCTTGTAAAATAGCAAGAAAGGTGTGGCTAAACCTTTAAGGAGAATCTGTGGAAGCCAAGAAGGCTCAGGGCTGTGTGAACAGGAACAGGAGAGGAAGGCGGCCCCTGAATAGCACTGATCAGGGAAAAGCTTGTTTTAGGAGTTCCTAACCCCAGTTCTACAAAGCACAGGGACACTGAACTCAGCTGCTCCCAGGGCTGTCCTTCCAGCCTCCTCTGTACCCCCAGGAGCTGCACACCCACACACACGAGGCACTGGAAGACCTCACCTTGAACTTCAACCAAACTTCTCAATATTGATTGGAAGTCAAAATCTTTCCTTTCTAGACTCTTGGCTGCAAGAGGGGATTCCCTGTGCCGAGTTCTGGAACCTTCAAATCCTCAGGACGCTCTTGGTCTCCACAGTCTTCTCTAATCAGGTCCCCAACGTTATTCCATCCGTCCACAGGAACAGTGGACTGGAATGACAACTGTTTCTCTTGGTTGAGCAGAAGTATTTCCTAACTGGGTACCTAGTCCATTGACTACAACAATCAGCTAGTGTTGAAGAGAGGATAAAAAACCTTGGCAATCTCTTGCAGACACAGGTTATAAACACACTAAGCTGCTAACACACAGACAGGGATTTCATTAGCTCTAAACCCCGTCACATGCTTGAAGCAAGGACATATATGTCCTGGAAGCGCTGAATGATTTCTCAACTGCCTGGAGTTCAGGCTGGAGAACTGAAAATGTCTGTGGTGGTGTTTAATCTTAAACCATGTAATGTACATGAAAGAGCAGGGCTTCACCCTGAAGTTTTGGTCTTTAACAAAACATTCACTACAGTCAGTCAACTACTTCCAAACGCAGTTAGTCCTTTAGCGAAACTTTTCCCACCAAAACCGCCGAATGCCGTTTCGAAGGTTGGGAAGAAATCCCCTTCTGAAGCAAGTGAACTTAACTTCAAGCCCTTTCACTTTTCTGACTACAACTCTACCCATAAAAAACGACAAAAGTCCTTCTTACAAATAAGGTGGAGCAAAGCTCACTACAGTTACTGAGGGCAAGCCCGGCTCTGAAGCCCAGCCAGGGTCCTTGTTTCCAAAAGGTTCCTCGGTTTGGAGTTTGCATGAAGAATCACTATCGCTCCTGACAATTACAGCAGCTTACTCTGTGGCTGTAGAGGATGGAGTCTTCTGGCACTTTTTCGGGATTTCAAAATCTCTGACCCGTTCACTTGATATACTGGACAGAGTTCTGAATTCACAACAAAGGATTTTTGGCGTAGAAACGTTTTACAAAGCAATTGCCCCAAACACATGTGGGTTGCCTTTGCAACTCCTCACACCTGCCCGTTCAGCCAGCCAGAGGCCATGGGATGTTCAGCCAGCCAGAGGCCATGGGATGAAAAAAAAAGTCAAGTCCCTTTTTTTTTTTTTCATGTCCCCTTTCACACAACAAAGGAAGAAACAGTACCAGAGACCAGAACACTGTGAGTCCACCGGGATGCTGCTGGGGGAGGGCAGACGAGGCAGCACCGGAAGTGGCATGCGAGCGGGAGGTCCAGCAGCTACTCAGACTCCATCGCTTCCGCCTCCGGCTGCTGTGGCAGCATGCATGTGGGGGAACCAGCGACCGGGGCCCCCCAGCTGTCAGCACGGGGTGCAGCCTTCACGGAAGCGCCTCCTCCTCCCCGGTGTGGGGTGGCTCAGAGCCCTGCGGGCTGTCTGCGCTGCAGTCTTTCGCGAGCAGATTCCCGGGTGCCGACAAGGCGCGCTCCTCTCGCCGGCTGCCCTCAAACGGGTTCCCGAAGGAAAGTTCGCGAATCATGGTCTTCATCAGGATCTTGATCTCCGGCACCCGGATCCTCGACTTGGGGTTCTTGTCCAGCATACGGGTGATCAGGTCCTTCAAGTCGTCGGTTATATCAGGTTGGTCTGGAAAGGCCAGGGCTTGGCTTACTGTGCAAACACAGGATCCACTCATCTATGAACGGGCACTGGCCAAACACAAAGCAGTACAGCATCACACCCATGGCCCAAACATCTAAGGCCTTCCCCGAGATCTTCCGGGTCTCCGAGAGCGACCCGGGTGCCATGAAGGCAGGCGTGCCCACGGAGTTTGAGAGGAGAGCGTCACTGCTCTAGAACTCGTTGCTGACACCAAAGTCGGCAATTTTGATGTGCCCATCTTCTCCCACCAGGAGGTTGGTGGGTTTAATGTCCCGGTGGATGATCTTCTGGTAGTGTAAATACTCGATGCCTTTGATCAGGTCCTGGAAGTAGAACCGGGCCTGGTCTTCGGACAGCGGCTTGAGGATGGGCATCTCCATCACAGGCCCCTGGTTGACCAGTTCAAACACCATGTACAGATAGTCTTCATTGGGGTCATCCAGGACCTCCACCAGCTTCACCACATTTGGGTGGTGCAGCTTCTTGAGGATGGCGATCTCCTGGTACACCTGCTTGATGGGGCCCCGGGGCTGGATGCAGCCCCCCAGGGCTGGCCTGGTGCTTCGGGGTTGGGGGCGGCGTGGCAAACCTGCCTGGCGGATCGGCTTTTGCTTTGACAGCACCTTCATGGCATAGTAGGTATTGTCGTTTTCATTGTAGGCCAGCTTGACCACGCCATAGGAGCCCTTTCCGATTTCATCCTTCAGCGTGTACTGATTCAGCTGCACACAGTCCTGCACACCCGTGATAGAGACATGGTGAGATTCCATTGTGGGCCTGCGGGGCAGCTGCGGTGAGGACTGCGGAGACCCGCTGGGGGAGTAGGGCAAGGATGGGTAGATGCAGTGCCCGTTCATGTCAGGGCCTTCGCCGGCTGCCGGGCCGTCGGGGGGCAGCTTCTGCAGAGACAGCTTGCGGCTGGAGAGGTAGGGCCGGGCCAGGGGCCCGGAGGCATAGAGGGGTACCCCTGGCCATCGGCGGCACAGCCCGGCTCACAGTCGGTGACCACAATGAAGGACTCCATGCCCAGCGGAGGCTCAAGCTTGAAAGGCCTTGCAGGGCCTCACAAGGCTTCTGGCCTTCACTGCTGCTGCTGCTGCCACCCTCGCCCCCGCCCCCGCCCCCCAGCACATCCTGGGGGGCGGCTCGGTTGCCGCTGGGCTGGCTAGAGATACATGATGACATGGTGCGCATGCCGACCTCATCCTACACGCCGGGGCACTCCCATCTGCGAGGACAACGGGGCTTCCTGGCTCCAGTGGGTTTTCTTGACTGTAATCATTATGGAAGTAGATTGCCAGGCTTTTCTTTCATAGTATGACACTGGGTGGATTCAAATCACCAACCTTTTTGTTAGTAGTTGAACACAAACTATTTGTGCCATCTATGTTTTTGTCTTATTTTATTCTATTTTACCTGAGGATTGTGTGTGTGGTGGTGAAGGTTATGTGTCAACTTGGCTGGGACATAATTCTTATGGCTTGGCAGTTGTGATGTAGTTATTCCCCATGATGAGATTAGATATAGTAATCACCTTCATGGTAGAATCTGCTCCGAGCAATCAATCAGTTGAAGGACAGTTGTTTTCAGAGTATAACCTGCTTCCAATATATGGAAAAGCTTTGGGAAAGGTCTCTGGCTTTTTGCTCATTTTGGATTCTACATTTGACCCATAGTCATCTCCAATTCCTGGACTTGAATCCATAGCTTGCTGCGTTCCCTGCTGGTGCAGCCTGTGAGCCAACAGTCTGCTACTTTACCTGCCTATCTTGGATTTGTCAGACTATTCAGCCAGCAGCCTGCTATACTGCCTGCCAATCTTGAGTTCATCAGCTGTGTGAGTCAGGAGAAGCCTCCAGCTTGATGTTTGATCCATGGGTTTGATGCTTGCCAGCCTCTAGAACTGCTTGAAGAATTTCCTTGAGATAAATCTCTCTCTCTCTGTCACTCTAAATATATACGCTACAGTGGTTTTGCTTCTCTAGAGAACCTAGCCTAAGATTCTGTGTGTTTGTTTTCTGATTATACTTCTAATATTTTGGTTAAAAATGCATTTTGCTTCCATTTCCTTTCCTTGCTTTTATATTTTTGTCCTTTCCCTTTATATTTTCTTTGAATTGATTTTTTTGTAGCACTAGTTTTGCTCTTCAGCAACAACTACATATTTTAACTTATGATGTTACTTTTTTAGTGGTGAGTCTTTTTCTTTTGTATCTTCTACATTGCAATAAATATTTGTGGAATAAAAAAAAAACAAAAAACAAAAAACAAACCCAAACTGGTTATAAAAGAAACAGAAACAGAAAATCAGGACAGAAAAGCCGGCAAACAGACAGGTTAGTTTAATGGTCTTAACACTTATAGCATTAAATATTGCTTTCACGTCCCCTGCTCGGATACTGAGTGCTGCCACTCTCAGCGCAGACAACCTTGCTTGGATACCGGGTGCTGCCACCCTCAATACAGGCTGAGCAACTTCAAGATTAGTTAACAATAACTGGATTAGAAACTCAAACCTCTGATCAAACTGAATGTAAGCCTTACTTAAAATTACTTAAGTAATCTTGCCTGAAGCAAGATGACTTCATTGCCTCTCGAGAACACATCATTAGATCCAGGCCAAGTCATCCAGGTCACCAGTGGAAGGCTCTCTGGAGAAATCTCCAGGAGATGGTGGTGGCAAGCTTTCTCCCCTGCCCCAGTGGACATGGACTGCCTACCAAATGGCAACTGTGGCTGACTAGCCAGGAAAATGCAACCATGAAACTGCATCCAGGTTCTGTCTGGCACAGCTGACAGAACCATGGGCTCAGGCTGAGGCAAGGAAAGAAGCTGTATTTGGAGGCTGACGTTAAGGAACACCCGGAACTGCTGTCCCCAGGGGAGTTCAACAGGGCTTCATGTTATTTACTGTTAAACTGCCTGTAGAAAAAATAAAGGTGGAAAAGAAAAGGGGATGGGAGGTCCAAGCGGGAACCTCCAAAGAGAAGGTGGGTAAGGTGCAAACAGCACTATTTAAAAAAAACCAAAAAACTGGGATTCAAAATGGAGTCTCATCAGTAATCACCATGCTCATTCCCTCTAGCATCTTAGTGCTGGAAAACCTAGGTACGGCAGTTTGAATTAGGGTTTCTGGTGCTCTGAACAGCTCACTGAGTCAGAGTGCACCAAACTCAGGGGAGTAGAATTACAAAGGAGAAAAGGACAGGGGCAAAAATAACAAGATCAGAAGATCTATCCTGCGGAGCACTGACAGGCAGCCGAGAAAGGCCATCTGAGACCTCCCTGGGTTAAGGAAGAAGACATACCACACCAGCATACCAGGCCCACACCAGCATACCAGTGATCACCCCAAGGATCTACCTTCAGCACCTGATTTTATCGGTAACTTGGGTTGGCTAGGTGCAAACAGGCACATCCAGCATCGCTGAAACCCCGCAGAGAGTCCATTGGTGCTGCAAGAGGGCAGGCCTGGGAGATGCCCCTGCTGCAGATCACCGATTAGGCTTGGGTCAGCTTAATGGCACTGGAAGGCCTACGCTTGACTTTATCAGTAATATTGGGACCACAGGTTTCTAGTGGGCGCTCTCTAGACTCCAGCACTGCTGAAACCAAGCAGATCTTTGGCACCGGAGGTGGGTGACCCACAGAGGAACTCCCACAGCAGATTGTGGTCTGGGTTGGAGCCGCAGGTGGGCAGGGCCAGGGAGGAAACCCCCCATGGATCGCGGAGCCAGGCAGTTGTTTTGGGTCATCTTTTTGTCACCAAGCGGCCTCAAGAGCAGAGTTTTTCTGTGTGTCTGAGCCTGGTAGAAAGTGGCGACCCCCTAACAACTGGAATCTTTGCTGAGGGCCTGTGAATAACAGTACAATGTCATCATTAGCAGCCCACTCAAAGCCCTAGAAACTGCCCCTAGCAACAGGGAGTTTTCCTTCTTCCGCTCTTCCGCTCCCACCTTATCTGCCAATAACCTCACTCATCCAATAGAAGAAACCACATTAATCTATCATAATACCCCCTGGTTCGAACTCTAAACCCTCTTTACAACAAACAGAAACCCATATCCACATTCCACACAGTGATTCCACCATGACAAAGAAAATTGCAGAGCAACCCAGCACACCTGAATTAATAAGTAAGAAAATATAATACACCAACTTCACCTTTTCAAAATATTAAACCATAAAATCTAGGCAAAACAAATCAATACATAACCAACAGTTAAAGACAACCTCAAAATGTCTAGGAAACAACAGGCAACCTTAGATCAAACAAAAAACAGGACAAGGCATTAGAAGCAAAATCACAAACAAAGGTCTCATTAAACATGGAGGTTGTTGTTGTTATGTGCCGTTGAGTCGGACTCGACTCATAGCAACCCCTCCATGGGTTTATGAGGTAGTATCACTATGGAAGTAGATTGCCCCATGTTCCTTCTGAGGACTGACTGGTGGGTTTGAACTGCCAGCCTTCTGGTTAGCAGTCAAGTGCCTTAGGCATTATACTACCAGAGCTCCCAAACATGGAGGAAGAGGAAGCAATAGAATTATCTGAGAAGGGATGTAGAAGATACGTTTATGGAGCTTTACAAGAGCCTAAGGAAACCCCAAACAGAAGCAAAGAGAACACAGACAGTTCCCTGGAAAAACTCAGGTAAATCATTCAAGAACAAAATAACAAGATTAATGCAAAATCAGAACTCATACAAAAATAGCAGTTAGAAATCCAGAAGATGAATACCAAAATTACAGATTACACAACACAGTAGAAGCACAAAAGAGTAGGTTAGAACTGGCTGAAGAATGCGTATCCCAACTAGAAGACAAATCCCTGGACACCAGACTGTATGAAGAAAAATCAGAACAAAGATTTAAGAGAAATGAAGAGAATCTAAGAATTACATGAGATGACATGAAAGAAAACCACCTAAGACTCACTGGAATTCCAGAACAAGATGAGGTGAAAAAACCACCGAGAAAATTGTGGAAGACCTGCTTAACAGAAAACTTCCCCTATGTCATGAAGGAAGAAAATATATCTGCCCTAGAAGCTCATGGAACCCCACACAAGATAGATCCCAAGAAGAAAACACCAAGGCATATTATAATCAAACTTTCCAAAACCAAAGACAAAGAAAAAATTCTGAGAGCTGCCCAGGAAAAAAGAAATATTACTTATAATAATCAAACAGTTAGGCTGAGCTGCGATTACGTAGCAGAAATCATGCAGGCAAGAAGGCAATGGGACGGCATATATAAAACACTGAAGGAAAAGAACTTCCAACTAAGAATCCTATATCCAGCCAAATTATCCATCAAATATGAGGGCAAAATCAGGACATTCTCAGACAAACAGAAATTAAGGGATTTTGTGAAAACCAGACCAACCCTACAACAAATGCTTAAGGAAGTCCTTCCACTAGAGAACCACAACAGAGATGAACAAAATCAGGATGCATGGCATCAACACTAAAACCAAATCAGAAATAGAAACTCAAAATAAGACCATAAAATATTGTACACTAAAAACCAGGGCAGTCAATCAGCACATGACAACAGCAGCTAACCTATCAGAGGGAATAAAACTTCTAGGTACAAACTTCCAAATGGAGAGGAAAACAGGACAATGTCTTCACAGTATGCACTGTTCTAAAAATGTAGAGACAAGAATATACTCCAAGGTAACCACAGAGAAAGTTAATAGTCCTCCTAAGTAGGGACCAGGTTTGCTGGTCTGATAGAGCCTGGTGGAACCACTGAGACTATGATCTCTAGCTGCCCTTTGCGTCTGGAATTGAACCCACACCTGTGGCCACCAGACAAACAAAAGACAGGCATATTAGTTGAACATTTACCTGAAATAGATACACTCGTTGAAGAGAACAATCATGGGAGAAAGAAGGGCTGTTTATGCACAGGGAGACAGCTCAGGGGGCAGGAATGCATGGAGAGATGGACACAGGGAAGAGGTAACTCTGGGAGGAAGTGGGAGGAGAGCTGTTGCATTGTGGTAAATTGTAGTCAATGTCATGAGACAAAGTGTATGAGAACCGCTGTATGAAAAGTGAATTTGCTCTGTAAATTTTTGACCAAATCACAATAAAAAATCCCCCTAAGCAAATTCAGTACAGAAAAGTATATGGATCAAGGAAACACCAACAACAGGACAGAAAAACACAATAGAATGACAGCAATCAATTCATACCTATAAACTGAGTCCTGAGAGTGTTCCCAGCAAATTTTTAAACCTAGGGATGATCTTAGAGACTCCTGACACAGTTCATATCAGAAACAGGACTCACTAGAACAACTCTGGGAGCTCAGGTAGCATAGTGGCTAAGACACTTGCCTGCTAGCCAGACGGCTGGAGGTTCAAACCCACCAGCCACTCCTCGGAAGGAAGTATCACTTCTGTAGTGATACTGCATTGGAAACCCAAGGAGGGGTTGCTATGAGTCAGGTTTGACCTGACGGCACATAACAACAACAACAAGAACAACTCTGAGACATTAAAACATGGCATAAGTGTTGTTTGGGAGAAGGAAGAGTGAAGGGGTAGAGTATGATGAACCTTTGGTGCCTAGTAGCTATGGAGTTATCCACAGTATAAAACAGCAGCTGAGCTGCTTTCTGTTGGGAGAGATAAAAGTTATCTATGGAATTTGGAAATGGTACATCCAACTAGAGGAGTGTGAGTTCATTGGACCTGCTGGCTGCTTTTAGCTGTGCTGACTAAAGTGAGGGGGGCAGTGGTTGGGGGAGTACAGTCCAGGTGATGTCTTTGGTTTTTGTTTTCTCTGTCAAGTGGGAGGGAAAAGGCCTAAAAATTCCCAACGTTGAACTTTGGACAGGCCAAAATTGTTAAAAGTTTGCATAGCTCTCCTCCAAAACCAAAACCTCAAATCCATTGCCATCAAGTCAATTCCAGCTCACAGCATCCCTATAGGACAGAGTAGAACTGCGCTATTGGGTTTCCAAGGCTATAATCTTTAAGGAAGCAGACTACCTCATCTTCCTCCCACTGAGTTTGAACCACCAACCTTCCAGTTAACAGCCATCTGCTTAACAACTACACGACCAGGGCTCCTTCTCTCCTCCAAGTGGAAGGGGAAAAAGTTAAATCAGACCTTAGGGCTAGAGCTAAGCTTTAGATAAACCAGCCACTTCTTTAGCTTAGTGGCTGCCCTTGCTACAGTAGTCCTAGCTCCTCGTATTCAAGCCAGGATCATCCCTGGCAGTGGTAATGTTAACCACGTACATGTTGAATTTTTTTCACTAGGGATTTGAGTAAATATGAAATGAGAAAAAAAAAAAAGGATGAGTTTTTAAAACGTGAATTTCTTTTATGGGTAAAGCATGTGGATGTATGATAAAACTTGATTTAAAATGTTATGTGACTGTAATTTCATAAATGCTAACTATAGGGGACATCTCAATCAAGGAAACCTGCATAGAAAAAGTGTTGTTGTTATGTGCCATTGAGCCGGCCCCGACTCATAGCAACCCCTCCTTGGGTTTTCAAGGCAGTATCACTATGGAAGTAGATTGCCCCATCTTCCTTCTGAGGAGTGGCTGGTGGGTTTGAACCTCCAGCCTTCTGGTTAGCAGTCAAGTGCCTTAGCCACTATGCTACCAGAGCTCCTAGAAAAAGTGTTAGTAGGACACAATTGCCTTGCTTTTTGTTAATGGTGGGCAAGTTAGAACTAAACCTCTTTGAGTCCTGGAGAAAAAAACAAGTCCCCACACTGATGATTTTTCTTATGACTTTTGCCTTTTGAATCCTCTGGGGAAAGAAAGACAACATGAAAAGAGAGACAATCTTCAGATGGAGAGAGATGTCATGTGTGGTAAAGTAGAGAATCTGGGAAAACAAGGGAAACTCTCAGTGAGGTGGATTAACACATTAGCCACAAGAGTGGCCTCATAGAAATGATCATGAAAATGGTGGAGGACTGGACAAAGCTTCATTCTGCAAGGTCACCATGAATCAGAACCTATGCAGAAAACAGTTGCTAAGCTCTTGTGAAATCAGATGTCTAATGTTGCTAAGCTCTTGTGGAATCAGATGTCTAAAATCTGATGATTTTCTAGCCTGATGGCATATTTCTGAGTGGGTCAATTTGGACTCTAAGGCTGAAAGGTTAAAAGGTCTCAGGAAAGTCTTGCTTGTCACTTGGACTTAGAACACAGCTGTCTGACCCTAAGGCATCTCAGCTTTGCTACCACCAAAGAAAAGCCACTGGTCAGTTTCAGAATCTTAAATTCACAGTTCCTAATGACCTTCACTTGACTCTATGCTAAAACCTGATAATGTCTGCTATGGGTTGTTCCAGCTTAGCAGGAGGTGTGCTGAACTAAATAAAAGCCAGCATTGGTTCAATGAACAGCGTTAGAACCACACCATTATAGCTTTAGAACAACACCATATAGCCCCTAAGTGGGGCTGTAGGAGTGCTGAGAGGTACAAATGTTAAGCACGGGCTTGTTAACTGAAAGATTGGTGGGTCAAACTCACCCAGTGGTACCTCTGGTGAAAGGCCTGGTGATCTGCTTCCAAAAAGTCACAGCCATGGAAACCTTGTGGAGCTGCTCTACTCTACACACATGGGGTCACCATGAATCAAAAACACCTCAATGGCAACTGTTCTTTTTGTTGTTAAATGTGGGGCCATAAACTATGAAACATGAAAGATTCTGGCTAGCTCATCTCGGTTGCCTACACATGCCTGTAGAAAAGGGCTTGTTCTCTGATGTGACCATCTGAAATCAATGACCCACTGATTAGCTTCATATTTCTGAGACAGACTGATTGCATTCCTTGCTCATGATTATTGCTCAGAGCTACAAGTTGGGGCAGGACACATCACTGGGGCTGTGGCTCTCTGCCCCCTCCTGACAGGTCTGATTCATGACTTTCAGAATGAGTTGCAGTTTGCAACAGTGGGCTGATAATCTAACTATACTTCCCTCACCTTTCTCCTGGTCCATCCAGAAAAGATAATTATCTAGGTTGCTCACTATATAAAACATGTGGACAAAAGGGAAGGGGAGTTTTGTAAACTCATTTTGGACAATTTTGAAACTTCAAGATGTTGAGATGTTGTCTTGACCAATTCCGGAACACATTGAGTCTTTTTTTTTTTTTTTTTCCTGATCTCTGGATCACATTGATTGAGGTTCTCATGGTCCATTAGTTCTTTGGACTGTTTCCATGTGTCTTTGGTTTTCTTCACTCTTCTTGCACCAGAGGAGGAGAGACCAATAGCTGCCACTTAGATGGCCACTGACAAGCTCTTAAGACCCTGGTCGTCACTCACTGAAGTAAGATGTACAACAATATTCTCGTATACTGCATTGTGCCAATTGAGCTTGATGTCCCCTGTGACCATGGTTCCCAAGCTGCAGGTCCAGCAACCCACTCCATCAAGGTGCTTATTTGTAGCTAAGAAGTTATCCTAACTTTGTCTCCTGTTATGTTTCCACTTAATATGGACATTTTTATGGCACATACAAACACATATGTAGGAATATTATCTGCCAAACCTATGTATGGTGGTGGATATATTGCCATTTGCCTATCCATACCTGTCTACCTATGGATCCACTTGTAGATTACTGTTTGCTGTTACTGATAATGCAATGTTGTATATGAAACACTATTTGCCTTTATTGTCTGTACTTCATGTGCACTTCTCCATGTCTTCCTTTTCCTTAGTGATACTGGGCTAATCACCTGTTTTTGCTATATTGCTTTTTCCATTGTGAGCCTTTTGATTAAGTTGGATGAAAAATGTTTTTCTGTGAAAATATTTCTGTCCCAGTTGCACACAGCCCTCATAGAAGAAAGGACTGGGTGAGAACAAATATATATAAATATATATATTTGAAAAAAAAATGTAATTATGATTACTAAGTGGTGCAGCCAGAATGCACTTTAGAATTAAGGATAGAGAGACTTCATCTTGTGTACTTTGGACATGTTATCAGGAGAGACCCTTTCCTGGAAAAGGACATCACGCTTAGTAGAGGATCATGGAAAAAGGAGGACTCTCAACGAAATGGACTGACACAGTGGCTACAACAATGAGCTGAAACATAGCAGAAATTGTAAGGTGAGGATGGTACAGAACCGAACATTGTTTCATTGTGCTGCACATGGGATAGGCTACACATGGGGTTGCTATGAGTAGGAATTAATTTGATCACACCTAACAACAACAGTTTTGTAACAATGCAGAAAAAACAAAACCCTGGCACATGGGGAAAAGGAAGGCATTAAGGATGTTTTTGCTTTTGTTTATTTTTTTTTCCTATTTTTGCCTTTCCAAGGCCCTGATGCCAATTTGAATTGAAACTGACTTTGAATTCATACCGCTGAGTCAAACATCATGGGACTGATGGCTGTGACCAAAGCAGCAAGGAGTTGCCCCGTCTCTAGCACTTACCACACAGACACCATCAGATGGTGCCCATACCTGAGAGGCTGATGCACTGACTGGACAACCAAAATTGTTTGGAGTCGACTATCTTACGTAGTTTCTCTGAAATCATGTACTGCACTAAATTACTTGGACTGGAACATTTCAACCCTCCACAGTCACCTGGGCCAGTTGAAGGATCTTTGTAGGCCCTTAACACTCTTACTTTTGGAGGCCTCGTATATATTACATGCTATAGTTTAAAATGGACCAAGCATCTACTTTCTCAAAATAATTTTGTGCTACATTTTAATTTTCTTATAAAATATTTGAAAGGGTTTTTAAATTTTTTCTGTCAAAGTTTTGGCACAAAATGACATGTATTTTTGAATGACTGATTTCTCAGCAATTCTTAGACATACTAGGAAGTCTTGAGAAGTGAGAAAAATCTAGTCCACACATCATTTTTTTTTTTTTTATTGTGATTTGGGTGAAGATTTAAAGAGCAAATTCACTTTCCATACAGCAGTTCATATATACTTTGTCTCATGTCTTGACCACAGTTTACCACAATGCAACAGCTCCCCTCCCACTTCCTCCCCCTAGTTACCTCTTCTCAGTGTCCATCTCTCCATACTCTCCTGCCCCCTGAGCTGTCTCCCTGTGCATAAGCAGCCCTTCCTTCTCCCATGATTGTTCTCTCCAGGGCTTCCACACATCATTTTATAAATAGCTATCAGAGCTCCCAAATTTAACATTTAATGAAATAGACTTACCAACATATTTTGTAAACATTTCATTCAAATTTATTAGTTCAAGTTTGCACTTCTCTATTTCTATTTTGGATCCCATAGTTTTATGTGGTTTTTTTTTTTTTTTTCTTTCTTTTTAGGTCTTGGGAGTTTTCAGAGGCCCTTGAGAAGCTCCTAGGTCTTAGACTCTGTGCTGGTGTCCAGAGGACACCCTGACATTACCTGATATTGAACAACTGACAAGTGAGTGTAGATGTAAGCCTATATTCTGCACACCATTGTGATGTCTACCTACAAGGAGAAGTCAACTAGGGGACAACTGCAGAGACATCTCTAAGAAGGTCCTGCTCCAGAGAGCTGGTTAACTATTCAGTGCAGTCATGTTACTGTCTTTGTGTTTATCTATGGTTACAGCTCTTTTCCTGGTATGTCCAATCTGCTAAGAAATACTAATTGTTGCATGCTGTTGAGTTGATTCCAATTCATAGTGACTCTTGTATGACAGAGTAGAACTGCCATATAGGATTTCCTAGCCTGAAATCTTTATGGGAGCAGATCTCTTTGGCTATGGAGCTATTGGTAGGTCCTAACCACTGACTTTTTAGGTTAGCAGTTGAGCCATTAACCATGTGCAACCAGGGATCCTTAGAATGATCAATAGCAGAGACTTTAGGTAAGATGGAGGAATAGGCAGACAAGTGACACAGACCCTACCCTCTTCAACAAAGAAAAGAAAAACCAATTGACAGAGATACAGAAGATAATCACGGAGCCCTGAGATTTGAAAGGAACTATATGGAAGAGAATTAGTCAACCAACTAGTAGAAAAACCTGAACGAAAATAGTGAGTACAGAGATGGTCAGAGCTGTATACTGTCAGCTACTCTGATGGGACCAATAGCCTGAATATTTCCAAGTGGTGTTGAGACCGGAGGATAGACCTAAATACCAGCCCTGGTCACCAAGGGCTGCAGGGACAACTACTGGTGGCCTATGACTAGGAAGGGAAACAACAAGGAGGGAGACAACCTGAGCTGTTGACTTTCTGCTATATGGAGGGTGCAGCCATTTTGATTGTTTACATGCAGCAGCCATTTTGGATATTTAAAAGGACTGAGGGTGGAGCCATTTCGAATGTTTACAAGCAGTGGCCATTCTGGATATTTAAAGTGACAAAGGGCACAGCCATTTTGAAGATTAACAAGCAGCAGCCATTTTGGATATTTAAAGTGACCAAGGGTGCAGCCATTTTGAATCTTTACAAGTGGCAACCATTTTGGATTTTAAAGTGATAGCATTCTTATTTGGATTCCAAGGACCTAAGAATAGGGTCTGTTTGCCAAGGTCAGCAGGGACATATGAGAGGCTGACAACAGGAAAGGAGACAGGTGGTGAGCTAGTGCTGTCAACTAGCAAATAGAGGAGCACAGTACCATGCTTGTGTAGATAACATACAAAGAAAACAAAAATCATGGGTAAGTCACTCCAACATACAATCACCAATTAAATATAGACACAAAAATGTCACAATGCCTCAGAGACAACAGAGCATCACAGTCCACACAAAGAAGCAAGATAAAGCAGGAGAAACAAGGGACCAGGATACAGACCCAAAACACACCCCTGAGGAAGATACAGCATTGGCACTCCCTGATAAGGAATCCAAATGAATTTTATTTAGGTATCTTCAACAAATTGAGAGAC
>NW_006922068.1:1431442-1434099 GCF_000298275.1 Orycteropus afer afer
ACAGAAGGACAAATATAGTATTAATTCATTGTTGTGGAGGGTCAAGGAAAGGTTTATATATGGAGGGAAACTTTGTTGGTTGCCAGGGGTGGGAGGCGAGGGGGGGAAACATTGCAAACAAACAAACAAAATGCATTGACCCATGTCACTTTAGTTTTGTGATTTCACTGTACATAAATTATATTTCAAAAAAATGCATTAAAATTATCAATAGCAAGAGCTATAAATTATTAGTTATAATTGTAACTGTTGAGGACATAGCGTATACATGGGCTGAACTGACCCCTGATGGCTTCTTAGACTCTACAAGAGCCACTTCTCCTGAGCTATCTACTGGCAGTGGAGTACTCTGAGAAGGGCAAAGGGACCATATGGGAAGGCAGAGAGGGGGCACTCACTATCCCACATCCCTGTGAACACATTGACCTGCGTTCTCTATATATATTGGGACATAAAGATGGAATATTTGGCCTTATTAATGTAGGTACTGTTTCTTACTCTTCATACTTGGCAGCAACTCTCTATATTGGTCAAGCACAAGAAATCTGAGTGCAATTCTCTGTATGGCCTACACAAACAACCAAAGGCCAGCAACCAAGTCTGGATAGATCAGGAGAGGCTCTAATTGTCCTGGTTGGAACTGTAGGTTCCCAGAAGTCTTGGGCAACCCGAGTGCAGTTGGAGAAGAGTATTTCAAAAGAAAGGGTAGATATGTTAAAAGTCACTGGGAGGGATTAGTGAAAAATACACGTGAGAGTATTACCCAGTCATCACAAATGTGATTACCACTACCCTGAACTCTTTCAAACATTTGCTGCATCTTGATTAAGGAATAGCAACTCATAGAAAAACTGGAGAGTTTTTTTTTTTTTTTTTTTTTTTAAATGCCTATAAAGTTGCATTTTTAAGTGACTTTTGAGATACTCAACTGACTCCCTCCTGCTGTGACTGTATCTTCATTCTTGGACAGCATCTGTGCCCTATGATTCTGTGGAAGAGCCCACATGAGCTTTGTTCAGGAACCCCAGGAATGAGGGCAGTGTTTCAGTAGTCAATCAATAGCTGTCATGTCCCAAGGGGAGAGATTTCCTGTAATAGTCACCGTAGCCTGAAATTTCCATTTTCACCAGGTTGAAAAAGAAAGGTACCATCAACAGTGATCTCTTTAGCAAAATTGATCTTTAGCTCTTGAAGGACCAACGACATCCACTAAGCCATAATTTCACTTCCTGCCACTTTGACTCACCTTGCTTCACCAACCCCTGAACCTCACAGCACCCATAAAGAGCCATGCTTTGGATTCTGTCATCATTCAGAATGGTCTCATCCAGAGTCTCAGGTCTTGAAATGCCACATTTTGTGCACCACCACCTAACATTTCTCTCATCACCTTTCTTTATACCTATAGAATTTGCTTTTATTTCTTATCACAGCTTCCAGTACCATGGCTTCTTTTTTCTCAGATGATCACAACTCTTGCTATCAATTCTATGATCACTTCCATCTTGATGGGGAATCCTCAATTCTCTTTCCGCTTTGACTTATTTAGACTTTTCCCTTTTGATTGCAATGTTGCCTTCAGTCTTGGGTCAGCCCATATGTTCACCCTCTTTGTGCCTCAGCTAATACTCACTGCCACAAAACAAAACAAAACAAACCACAGAAGACCAAAAAAGATCATCATAGCACTTTCATAATAGCCAAAAAATGGAGACAACCTGAATATCCATCAGCATATGAATGGATAAACAAAATGTGATACACATATACACTAGAACACTGATCCAGCATAAAGAGAAAGAAGTTCTGATCCTTGCCACAATACCGATGAACCTTGAAAACATTATGCTGAATGAAAAAAGTCATTTCCAAAAGTATAAATACTGTATGATCCCATTTTTATGAAATAATGAAATACAGTATACAGCAACCAAAGATTATTAGTGGTTACCAATTGATAGAGATACAGAAGGTAATCTGGGAGCCCTGAGCTTTGAGAGGAAATATATAGAAGTGGATTAGGCACCAACTAGTGGAAGAACCTGAACAAAAACAACGAGTACAGAGATGGATGGAGCTGCAGACTGTCAGCTACTATGATGGCACCAACAGCCTGAATATTTCCAAGTGGTGTTGGGACCTGAGAATTGACCTAAAGATCAGCTTGGGTTGCCAAGGGCTGCAGGGACAACTGCGCTGGTGGCTAATGACTAGGAAGGAAAACAGCAAGGAAGGAAACAACTTGAGCTGTGGACTTTCAACTGTCCAGAGGGTGCAGCCATTTTGATTGTTTACATGTAGTGGCCATTATGGATATTTAAAGTGACAACATTCTCATTAGGATTACAGGGACCTAAGAACAGGCTTTGCTTGCCAAGGAGGGCAGGGATATATGGAAGGCTAACAACAGCAAAAGAGACAGGTGGTGAATGTGTAAGTGCTGTCAACTAGAGAATAGGGGAGCACAGTACCCTGTTTACTTAGATAATGTCCAAAGAAAATTAAAATCTTGGCAAATCATTCCAACATGTTGTTGTTGTTGTTGTTAAGTGCTGTCGAGTCGTTTTCGACTCATAGCGACCCCATGCACAGCAGAATGAAACGCTGCCCGATCCCGCGCCAGCCCCACAATCCCTGCTATACTTGAGCCCATCATC
>NW_006922068.1:1437173-1439651 GCF_000298275.1 Orycteropus afer afer
AAGCCCGCCCGTGCTTACCTTGCTCCCGGAGACCCGGTCCCTCTTGGGAGGGTAACAAGGGAAAGTGTTCAGTGCAGATCAGTGAGTAAGCACAAGCCCACCCGTGCTTACCTTGCTCCCAGAGACCCGGTCCCTTTTGGGAGGGTAACAAGGGAAAGCGTTCAGTGCAGATCAGTGAGTAAGCACAAGCCCGCCCGTGCTTACCTTGCTCCCGGAGACCCGGTACGTCTCGGGTGGGTAACAAGGGAAAGTCTTTAGTGCAGATCAGTGAGTAAGCACCAGACCGCCCGTGCTTACCTTGCTCCCGGAGACCCGGTCCCTCCTGGTTGCCATTAACTTGGTATATTTTTTTCCATCCCTTAAGTTTTAATTTGTTTGTATCTTTATGTCTAAGGTGGGTCTCTTGTAGGCAGCATATCTTCTTATCTAATATGCCTCTCCAACATACAATCACCAATTAAATATAAACACAAAAATGTCACAATTTCTCAGGGGCAACAGACCATCAGAGTCCACACAAAGAAGCAAGATAAAGCAGGAGAAACAAGGGACCAGGATACAGACCCAGAACACATCCCTGAAAAAGAAGCAACATTGGAACTCCCTGATAAGGAATTCAAAAGAATTATATTTAGGTACCTTCAATGGATTGAGAGACAGATCAGGGAAAACACCGAAAAAATTGAAGAAAACACAGAGGAAACCCTAGAACAGTTTTGAAAGACAATACAAGAACAAAATGATAAAATAAATCAAAAATTAGAAATGATACAAAACCTACAAATAGATATCTAGAAGATTAATACTAAATTTTCAGAAATACATAACACATTGAATGGGCAAAGGAGTAGAAATGAATCAATGGAAGACAGAATTAGGGAGATTGCAGACAAATATCTTAATACATCTTTGGAAAGGGAACAATCAGAAAAAAGATCAAAACAAAATGAAGAAAGCCTAAGGTGCATGTGGGATACCATCAAAAGGAATAACCTATGTGTTAACAGAATTCCAGAACAGGAAGAGACAAATAAAACCACAGAGAAAATTGTGAAAGATTTGTTGGAAGAGAATTTTCCTGGTATGATGAACAATGAGAATATATCTATTCAAGAAGTCCAATGAATCTCAAACAGTATAGACCCCAAAAGAAAATCACTAAGATGTATCATCATCAAACTCACCAAAACCAAAGACAAAGAAAGCATCCTGAAAGCAATATGGGAAAAATGAAAAGTTATCTATAATGGGCAACCAGTAAGACCAAGCTCTGATTTCTCAGCAGAAACCATGCAGGTGAGAAGATAATGGAATGGTATGTATAAAACCCTGAAAGAGAAAATTTTCCGACCAAAAATTATATAACCAGCGAAATTATCCCTCCAATAGGATGGTCAAATTAGGACATTACCAGATAAGCAGAAATTAAAGGAATTGTTAAACCAACCAATGTCATGAGAGATGTTAAAGGGAGTCCTTTGGACAGAGAACCAACAACAGCAAATGACAACCAACCATTAACATACATGATGGCATAACCCAGAAACCAATCCAGTTATGGAAGTATCCAAAGTAAAGAAGCCTACAAGATTGTATACAGGAAACCAGAGACATTAATTGACAAATGAGGACAACTACAAACCAAAAAGAGGGGGAAAAAATGTGTAGTTACAGAACTTTTGAAAGGTAGGGAAGTTGAGACAACCTCAAGATAGAATGGAGACTATTCTAAACTTGGGAAGAAAATTATAAATTACAGGATAACCTCAAAGAAAAATGATAAACCTTCACATCAAAATAAAAAAGAGGACAAGCACAAATATTTAGCAAATACTAAAGCAGTAGCAACAAAGGAAGTGATAACACGATCCATAGACAAAACGAGCTCAGTGCAGAAAATTATATGGAACAAAGAAATCAGCAACACCATGAAAAAGCACAAAATGACAAAATAACAAAATGACAGCAACAAATTCATACCTACTGATAACTACACTGAATGTCAATGGATTAAATGCACCACTCAAGAGACTGAGAGTTGCAGACTGAATAAGAAAATATAACCTGTAAATATGCTGTCTATAAGAGACACATTTTAGAAAGAAAGAAAAAAATAGACTAAAAATCAAAGGTGGGAAAAAGATATATCAAGCAAATGGCAACCAAAAAAGAGCAGAGTGTCAACATCATTTCTGACAAAATTGACTTTAAGACAAAAACCACCATAAGAGACAAGGAAGGAAATTACATAATGAATGAGAGGACATAACAATAATAAATATCTATACACTCAATGAAAGACCCCCAAAATACATAAGCTGGATTCTAAAAGAACTGAAAAGACAAAGAGATGACTCCACAGACATAATGTTGTTGTTGTTGTTATGTGCCGTTGAGTCAGCCCTGACTCATAGCGACCCCTCCTTGGGTTTCCGAGGCAGTATCACTACGGAAGTAGGATTGCCCAACCTTCCTTCC
>NW_006922068.1:1440441-1442275 GCF_000298275.1 Orycteropus afer afer
ATCAAAAAAGAAGAAAGAGCCAAAATCAACACCTTAACGCAACATCTCCAACAATTAGAAAAAGAGCAGCAAAAAAAAAAAAAAAAAGCCTACATTCACCAGAAGAAAAGAAATAATAAAGATTTGAACAGAAATAAATGAAACAGAAAATAGAAAGACAATAGAAAAAGTCAATGAGACTAGAAGTTGGTTTTTTTGAAAGATTAATAAAATTGACAAACCACTGACAAATTTAAAAAGGGAAAAGAGGGAGAGAATACAAATAACATGAATAAGAAATGAATTGGGTGACACCACAACAGAACCAACAGAAATTAAACGGATAACATCAGAATACTATGAAGAACTATAGGAAGTCTGGTGGTGTAGTAGCTAAGGCATTTGACAGCTAACCAGAAGGCTGGAAATTCAAACCCACCAGCCACTCCTCAGAAGGAAGATTGGGCAATCTACTTCTGTATTGATACCACCTCGGTAACTCAAGGAAGGGTCGCTATGAATTGGATACTACTCAATGGCAGTGACTTTGACTGATACTCCAACAAATTTGAAAATGTAGAAGAAATGGAAAGATTTCTAGAAATACACTACTTACTAAATAAAACTAATAGAGGCTGAGGTGGAACATTTAAACAGACCAATAAAAAAAGAAGAATTTGAACAGGCCATAAAAAAATTACCAACAAAAAAAGCCCTAGTCCTTACGGTTTCACTGGAGAATTCTACCAAATGTTCAGAGAACTGACATCAGTCCTACTCAAACTATTCTAGAACACAGAAAAGAATGGAATCCTCCCAAATTCATTTTTGAAGCAAGTATAACCTTAATACCAAAACCAGGCAAAGACATCAGTAAAAAAGAAAACTACAGACCAATATCCCTCATGAATATAGATGCAAAAATCTTTAACAAAATCTTAACCAACAGACTCCAACAACATATCAAAAAAATTATACATTATGACCAAGTGGGGTTCATACCAGGTATTCAAGGATGGTTCAACATTAGAAAAACAATCAATATCATCCACCACATAAATAAAACAAAGGAAAAGGACCACATGACCACATCAATCAATGCAGAAAAGGCATTTGATAAAATACAACACCCATTCCTGATAACAACTCTCAGAAAAAATAAGAATAGAAGGGACATTCCTCAACATAATAAAAGACATCTATGCAAAACTAACAACTAATATTATTCCTAATGGAGACAGTCTGAAACCATTCCTCTTGTGAAGAGGAACCAGACAAGGATATCCTCCTCTATCATCACTTCTGTTCAACATTGTATTGGAAGTTCTAGCCAGGGCAAATAAGGCAAAAAAGGGAAATCAAAGGCAACCAAATTGATAAGGAAGAAGTAAAACTATTCCTATTTGCTGATGATATGACCCTATACATAGAAAACCCAAGGGATTCAGCAGAAAAACTACTGGAACTAATTAATAGATTTAGTGTAGTGGTGGGATACAAGATCAACATCCAAAAATCAGTGGGATTCCTCTACACCAGCAAAGAGATTGCTGAAAAGGAAATAAGGAAATGAATACCATTTACAATAGCTACCAAAATAATAAAGTACTTGGGAATAAATCTCACTGTTGTTGTTTTTGTTGTTAAGTGCCGTTGAGTCATTTCCGACTCGTAGTGACCTCATGCACAGCAGAACAAAACACTGCCCGATCCCGTGCCAGCCCCACAATCCCTGCTATACTTGAGCTCATCATTGCAGCCACTGTATCAATCCATCTCATTGAAGGCCTCCCCCTCTTTCGTCGACCCTCCACCCTACCAAGCATGACATCCTTCTCCAGGGAATGGTCCCTTC
>NW_006922068.1:1443069-1449712 GCF_000298275.1 Orycteropus afer afer
CATAGTCAATAAAACACAAGTAAACATCTTTCTGGTATTCTTTGCCTTGAGCCAAGATCCATCTGACAACAGCTATGATATCCCTTATGAATAACAAAGAAACCATTAAATCTCACTAGGGACACAAAAACCTGTACAAAGAAAACTACAAATCACTACTCCAAGAAACCATAAATTGTTGTTGTTAGGTGCTCTCTAGTCATCTCCAACTCATAGCAACCCTATGCACAGCAGAACGAAACACTGCCTAGTCCAGTGCCGACTCTGTGATCCCTGCTATACTTGAGACCATTGCTGCAACCACTGTGTCAATCCGTCTTGTTGAGGGCTTTCCCTCTTTCGTCGACCCTCCACATTATCAAGCATGATATCCTTCTCCAGGGAATGGTCTCTTCTGACAACAAGACCAAAATAGTGAGACTAAGTCTGGCCATTCTTGCCTCCAAGGAGCGTTCTAGCTGCACTTCCTCCAGGACAGACCTGTTAGTTCTTTTAGCAGTCCATGGTACTCTCAGCAATTTTTGCCAACACCACAGCTCAAAAGCATCAATTCTTCTTTGGTCTTCCCTATTCATTGTCCAGCTCTCACTTGCATACGAGGCAATTGAAAATACCATAGCTTTTGTCCGGCACACCTTACTCCTCAAGAAGACATCTTTGCTCTTCAGCACTTGAAAGGGTCCTTCGCAGCCTATTTGCCCAGTGCTATATGTCATCTGATGTTCTGACTGCTGCTTCCATTGGTGTCAATTGTAGAACCAAGCAATGTTAAGTCTTTGACAATTCCAATCTTTTGTCCATTTATTGTAATGCTATTTATAGGTCCAGTTGTGAGGATTTTTGTTTTCTTTATGTTGAGATGTAATCCATACTGCAGACTGTATCCTTCAATCTTCATCAGTAAGTACTTCAAATCATCCTCACTTTCAGCAAACAAAGTTGTGTCATCAGCGTATCACAGGTTGTTAATGATTTTTCTTCCAATCCCAATGCCATGTTTTTCTTCATATAGCCGGCTTCTTGGATTATTTGCTCAACATACAGATTGAATAAGTATGGTGAAAAGATACAACCCTGACACATTCCCTTCTTGATTTTAAACCATGCAGTATTCTCCTTTTCTGTTTGAACAACAGCTTCCTGGTCTATGTACAGGTTCCTGATGAGTACAATGAAGTGTTCTGGAATTCCTATTCTTCTCAGTGTTATCCACAATTTGTTATAATCCACACAATCAAATGCTTTTGCATAGTCAATAAAACACAAGTAAACATCTTTCTGGTATTCTTTGCTTTGAGCCAAGATCCATCTGACATCAGCAATGATATCCCTCATTCCACGTCCTCTTCTGAATCCAGCTTGCATTTCTAGAAGTTCTTTGTCAACATACTGCTGCAACTGTTTTTGAATTATCTTCAGTAAGATTTTACTTGCATGCAATATTAATTATATTGTTCTATAATTTCCACATTCTGTGTGATCACCTTTCTTTGGAATGGGTACAGATATAGATCTCTTCCTGTCAGTTGGCCAGGTAGCTGTCTTCCAAATCTCTTGGCATAACTGAGTGAGTGCCTCCAGCATGGCATCCGTGTGTTGAAACAGCTCAGTGGGTATTCCGTCAATTCTGGGAGCCTTGTTCTTCACCAGTTCTTTCAGTGTAGCTTTGACTTCTTCCTTCAAGACCATTGGTTCTTGAACAAATGCCACCTCCTGAAATAGATGAAGATACACAGTGACTCTGTATTCCTTCCATCTTCTTTGTATGCATCCTGAATCATTCACTATTTTGCCCATAGAATCTTTCAATATTGCAACTTGAGCCTTAAATTTTTACCTCAGTTCTTTCAGCTTGAGATATGCTGAGCGTGTTCTTCCCTTTTGGTTTTCAGACTCCAGGTCTTTGCACATTTCATTATAGTAATTGTCTTTGTCTGCTTGAGCTGCTCTTTGAAATCTTCTGTTTGGTTCTTTTATCTTGTCATTTCTTCCATTTGCTTTAGCTACTCTTCACTCAAGAGCAAGTTTCAGAGTCTCTTCTGACATCCATTTTGGTCTTTTTTTTCTTTCTCATATTTTTAATGACCTCTTGCTTTCTTCATGGATGATGCTCTTGATGTCATCCCACAATTCTTCTGGTTTTCAATCATTGGTGTTCAATGCATCAAATCTATTCTTTAGATGGTCTTTAAATTCAGGAAGTATATATTCAAGATCATATTTTGGCTCCTGTGGACTTGTTTTAATTGTCTTCAACTTGAACTTGTATATAAGCAGTTGACGTTCTGTTTCACAAGCCGTAAGAGAGCTACATAAATGAAAGAACACATCATGCTCATGGATAGGAAGATTGAACATTATGAAAATGTGAACACTACTCAGAGCAATCTATACATTCAATGCAATCCCTATCCAGATCCATCAGCATTCTTTAAGGATATGGAAAAAACAATAATTAATTTTATATGGAAAGGAAAGGGACCTCAAATAAGCAAAGCACTATTGAAGAAGAAGAAAAAAGTAGAAGGGCTCACACTCCTGGATCTCAAAATCTATTATACAGCCACAGTAGTGAAAACAGCCTGGTATTTGTACAATGACAGACACATAGACCAGTGGACCAACTGAGAACTCAGAAATAGATCCATCCACCTATGGCCAGCTGATTTTTCACAAAGGGCTGAAATTTATTAAATGGGGAAGAGATGGTCTCTTCAACAAATGGTACTGACAAAACTGGATATCCATTTGCAGAAAAATGAAACAAGATCCATATCTCACACAATACACAAAAACTAACTCCAGATGGATCAAAGACTTAAATGTGAAACAAAAATATGAAGTTCCTCAAAGAAAAAATAGGGGCAAATTTATGAGCCCTAATTTATAGCATAAATAGACTGTCAAACATAACCCAAAATGTACAAACAACAGAAGATAAACTAGATGAATGGGACCTTCTAAAAATTAAATTTCTATGTGCCAAAGGCTTCTCCAAAAGAATCAAAACAGAACCTACAGATTGGGAAAAAATATTCAGCAGTGACATATTTGACAAGGGACTTACCTTTAAAATTTATAGAAAACTCCAACACCTCAACAACAAAAAGACAAACAATCCAATTCAAAAATGGGCAGAAGACACAAATAGACACTTTACCAGAGAAGATAATCAGGCAGCCAACAAACACATGAAGAAATGCTTGTGATCATTAGCCATCAGAGACATGCAAATCAAAACAACGAGATACCATCTGGCCCAGCACTAATAGGAAAGTTCAGCAAGACAGAAAATAACAAGTGCTGGCAAGGATGTGGAAAGATTGGAACTCTCATACACTGCTGGTGGGACAGTCAGATGATACAACCCCTGTGGAAAGCAGTATGGCAATTCCTTAAAAAGCTGGAATTAGAAATACCATTCGACCCAGCAATCCAATTACAAGGTATATATCCTAAAGAATTGAGAGTCAGGACAAGAACAGATATATGCACACCCATGTTCATCACAGCACTATTTACAATAGCCAAAAGATGGAAACAATTGAGGTGCCCATCAACAAAAGAATGGATAACCAAACTATGGTACACACACACAGTTGGAATATTTTGCAACACTAAAGAATAATGTAGAATCTGTAAAACATCACATAACGTGGATGAACATACGCTGAGTGAAATAAGTCAATCAGAGAAGAACAAATATCGTATTAGTTCATTGTGATAGCTGGAGTTGTGTGTCAACTTGGCTGGACCACAATTCTGAGTGGTTTAAGCAGTTGTGATGTGGGCTCTTCCCATGATAAGATCTGATGTATATGTTTTGAGCAGCCAATCCATTGAATGGAAGTTTCCCTAGAGGTGTAGTCTGCTTCCAATATATTTGTGGACATCCTGGGAAAAAGAGACACTCTTCTGTGGATCAGGATCCTGTTGTGCTGCCTACAACTGTCTGTGAGTAAACAATCCACCATTTGGCCTGGTGATCTTGGATTCGTCATTCGTTGGAGTTAACAACCGGTATACTGCCTGCCAACCTTGAGCTCGTCAATCCTGTCCATCTGAGTGAGTCAGGAAAAGCCTCCAGCTTGCCATTTGACCCAAGAACTTGGGACTTCCAGCTTCTATAAGTGTGTGAGCCATTTTCCTAAGATAAATTTCTCTCTCTCTCTCTCTAAGCTTTACTGGTTTTGCTTCTCTAAAGAACCCAGCCTAACACATTCATTTTTGTAAAATGTTTATACATAGAAGGAAATTTTCTTTGTTGGTTACCTGGGATGGGAGGCGAGGGGAGGGAATACTGAAAAAAAAAAAATGCATTGACACATGTCACTTTAGTTTTGTGTATTTCACTGTACATAAATTATATTTCAATAAAATGTAGTTTAAAAAGCCCCACAAGCTTAACCATTGTAGGATGCTGATAAACCTGGAAGTTGTCCTTTAAATACGTCACCAGGTGAAGAGCATACACAGTAAAATTCAACTTGACTGACAAAGTGACCTTCCACCAGAGGCAGTCAAGAACAGGAATCCTTTGCCAGGACTGGAACCAGGGTCCAGAGACATCACTCACGTGCAACAACCTAGAGTGAGTCATGGCAAAATCCCAGCAGCCTTTGTGCTAGGTTCCATCTCTTTCCAACAGCTCTTGCAGTGGAATCCATCTTGGCTATCTCCTGTGTGCGTACCTGACTTTCATAACCCCGCCTTTTCCTAGAAATCCCCACCTATTCCACTTAAAATCCTTTATAAACCCTAGGAAATCTTTTGTTTGTTGAGAGACTGTAGGCTAACATAGGCAGAAGCCCCTCTCCATCTCTCCTTCACGGGTCCTCTTCCCTCTCCTTGCTGTTTAATAAACTTTGGTTTGTGTGAACAATTGGCCTCTCCTGTTCAATTCTTTGTCAGTAGAAGGCAAGAACCCCTGCTCAAGGTCACAGGGACCTTGGTAACAGTAAGATGATGATGAACAAAATGCAGGATGAGAGCAAGGGAGTGAATTTTCCTAGAACAGTGTGGTAGTTAAGCTGTGTGCCAACTTGGCTGGGCCTGGTTGATTGGCTGGAAAGCTAGATGTAGTTATACCCCATGGTGAGATTGGCAATCAGTTCCATGGTGGAATTTACTGGAACAACTGAGTAGCTGTTTCAGGGATGTGGTCTGCTTATAGTATATAAGAAGCAGCTTTGAGGAAGGTCCCTAGCTTTTTGGTGTGCTTGAATCCTGCCTGTAGTCAAGTTGTTTAACATTCTACTATGCCCTGCTGATCTTAGGACTTCAGGATTTGAATTAGTGGCCTGCCATGTTGTTTGGTAACAATGAGACTGTACCTTTTTACTTGTCAACCTTAGGTTTGTCAGCCTCAGCAGTCAGCAGCTACCCAAGTGAAGAAAAGCCTACAGTTTCAGTGGGCCGGGAGCAGGAGGCAGAGCTAAAGCTGAAGGTTGAGGGATTTTCACCCAGCCCCTAGAGCTTGGCACTTTGAACTCAGATTTAAAGCCTCCAAACTATTAGAGAATAAACTGTTAAAGCCATCCCATTTGTGGTGTATGTTCTGTTAGAGTGTGTGGTGGTTATGTTTGTGTGTCAACTTGGCTAGGCCTGGTTGAGTACCTAGGCAGCTGGATGTAGTATTCCCCATGATGAGACTGGTAATCAATGCCATGGTGGAATCTACTATGAGCAGCTGAGTAGCTGCCTTTGGGTATGTGGTCTGCTTCCTGTATATAAGGAGAAGTTTTGAGAATGGTCTCTAGCCTATGGCACGCTTGGACCCTGCATGTAGCTGTGTTGTTGCTCAGCAGCCTGCTATGCTCTGACAACCTTGGGATTTACAGTGGACTTAAGTTATGGCCTGCTGTGTGGATTGGTAACATTGGGACTGTGCCTTTTTACTTGTCAACCCTGGGGGTTCTCAGCCTCAGCAGCCAACAGCTATCTGAGTGAAGAAATGCCTCTAGCTCCAGTGGGCTGGGAGCAGGAGGGAGAGCTGGACCTAAAGATTGAGGGTCTTTCACCCAGCCCCTAGAGCCTGGCACTTTGAACTTGGACTTAAAGCCTCCATATTTTAAGAATAAACTCCTGTTTGTTAAGGCCATCACATTTGTGGTATTTTTCTTATCAGAGCGGCACTAGGTAACCAGAACAAACAGTCACATATGTACCCTCAAGGAAACTAAGAGTGGTAACTTGAGTCACACTCTCCAGAAAGGTGGGACTCAAGATACATCCCACCCTAAACAGGTACAGAGTAGGATTTACAATATACCACGAAATGGAGGACTATGGCTAAAAAAACCACAAAAAACAAAAAACAAACCAAACTCACTGCCATGGAGTCGATTTCAACTCATAGTGACCCCTTCTTGGGTTTCTGAGGCAGTACCACTGCAAAAATAGACTGCCCAACCTTCCTTCTGCAGAGTGGCTGGTGGATTTGAACTGCCAGCCGTCTGCTTAGCAGTCAAATGCCTTAGGCACTATGCCACCAGAACTAGAAGGGCCATATTAAGCAATTCACTGCTTTGTAGATGTAGAGCAATGTTGTTGTGTAGTATGTTATGTCAATTGAACTTGATGTCCCCCGCAATTATGGTCTCAAGCCCAGAGGCCCAACAGCTGACTCCCTCAGCTGTAGCTA
>NW_006922068.1:1457382-1462106 GCF_000298275.1 Orycteropus afer afer
TTCAAGGCTCAGGGGTCCAAGATTATCTTCTGTGTCTGTATTAATTGGTTTCCCTTTTCTTTGTTGAAGAGGGTCTGTGCAATCCTTCTGCCTAGTCCGTCATCTTGCCCCGCCGGTTAGTTATATTTTTATGGACATTCTTAATAGTGCTTACAAATACGTATGTAGGAATATCATCCGCCAAACATATGTGGTCATGGGTATATTCTCTTTTGCCTATACATACTTGTTCATTCAGACTGTGTACCTGTGTGCCTACCCATAGATTAATGTTTTTTCATTAATGACAATGCAGTACTGTGTATTTAAAAGTGTTTGTAATTTTTGTCTGTGCCTCTTGTGCACCTTTCTGTGTCTTCCTTTTCCTTAGTGTTATTGTGTTGTTCACTTGCTTTTGGTATATTGCCTTTCCATTCACCCAAATCAATACTAGTCTCTTGCGTATATAACAATTTCCCCCTCCCATCCCTGGTAGCCTATAAAGTAAGTTTTGTTCCATATATAAAACTTCCCTTGACTTTTTACAATAGTGGACTAATATAATATTTGTTCTTCTGTAATTGGCTTATTTCACTCAGCATAAGGTCTCCAGATTCATCCATTTTATGATGTTTCATGGATTCTGCATTATTCTTTAGTGTTGCATAGTATTCTATTATGTGTATGCACCCTAGTGTGGTTATCCATTCCTCTATTGATGGGTACTGAGGTTGTTTCCAGGAGTTCTGGTAGCATAGTGCCCAAGGCACTTGACTGCTAACCAGAGGGCTGGCAGTTCAAACCCACCAGCACTCCTCAGAAGGAAGGTTGGGCAATCTACTTCCATAATGATACCGCCTCGGAAACCCAAGCAGGGGTCGCTATGAGTCAAGGCCGACTTGACGGCACATAACAACAGCAACAACAAGGTTGTTTCCATATTTTTGCTGTTGTAAATAGTGCTGCGATGAACATGGGTGTGCATATGTCTGTTCTTGTCTTGGCTCTCACTTCTTTAGGATATATACCTAGTAATGAGATTGCTGGATCAAATGTTTTTATTTTCAACTTTTTAAGAAATCATCACACTGATTTCCACAGTGATTGTATCATTTATAATCCCACCAGCAGTATATAACAGTCTCAATTTCTCCACATCCTCACCGGCATTTGTTATTTTTCTGTCTTACTGAACTTTGCTATTAGTACTGAGGTGAGATGCTATCTTATGTTCTTTTGATTTGCATCTCTCTAGTATCTGATGATCATGAACATTTCTTCATTTGTTTGACAGCCACCTGAATATTTTCTTTGGTGATGTGCCTGGTCATGTCTTCTGCCCAGTTTTTAATTGGATTGTTTATCATTTTGATGCTTTGGGTATTGGAGTTTTCTATAAATTCTAGAGCCAAGTCCCTTGTCAGTTATGTTGTTGTGGAATATTTTTCCCAATCTATAGGTTTTCTTTTTACTCTTTTGGAGAAGTCTTTTGATGCACATAAGAATTTAATTTTTAGAAGATCCCCACCATCCAATTTATCTTCTGCTGTTTGTGCGTTTTGGGTTATGCTTCAGAGTCTATGACATAAATTAGGACCCCTAAGTTTGCCTCCAAGAAGCTCTATTGGTGTAGTGCCTAAGGCATTTGACTGCTAACCAGAAGTTTGGCGGTTCAAACTTACCACCCACTCCTCAGAAGGAAGACTGGGCTATCTTCTTCCGTAAAGATTTATTGTCTTGGAAACCCAAAGGGGGTCACTAGAAGTTGGAATAGACTTGAGGGCAGTGAGTTTGTTTTTTTTTTTTTGTAAGTTTGTCCCTATTTTTTCCTTGATGAATTTTATAGTTTTAGGTTTCACATTTAAGTCTTTGATCCATCTGGAGTTAGTTTTTGTGTATGGTGTAAGGTATGGATCTTGTTTCATTTTTCTGCAAATGGATATCCAGTGTTGCCAGCCTAGGACACCACAGATTCAAAAGGTCATTCTTCATTTAATATTTATTAAGTATCTAATGAACATCTGACTCTAAAATAAGCACAATGGAGACTTTGCAGAATACAGGCAAGATGTGATTAATGGTCTGTGGGAGCCTTTTACCTACAAAGACCTAGTACACATATATGGTATTCAATAAGATAATGTAGTCAACCCTTGATTCATCCAAGATAGTAAAGTGATATAAATAATGGCATATTGCAGGTAATATAACCATAAAAGAAAGGAAAAAGACCTTTAAAATGACCTGTTTTAATCCCCTTAATTAAGCCTAATTTTATCAAAGCTTTCTTTCTTGCTATAACAACATTCAGTTGGAAACACCAAAAATGCAACTTCTGACTGCCGTCTTTCTTTGGTAGAAGCAGCTGTCTTTTTTTTTTTTAAATTTTATTGTGCTTTGGGTGCAAATTTACAAAGCAAATTTGTTTTACATTCAACAGTTCATGTACATTTGATTTCAAGTCCTGTTACCATCCCCATCCATAAAAAAACTCTCCTCCCCTCCAGTCCCTGTGACTACTCCCTCTCTGTGCCCTTCTTAAATATGCGTGCCTGTCTATCCAGCTTTCCCTCTATGTGAATGCTGCCCGTCTGGTGTCTCTTGGCAGAAGCAGTGTCTTTTTCTGCCTTTTATACTTACCTAAGTCAGTCTACTTCTGTACCGATACCGCCTTGGAGACCCAAGGAGGGGTCGTTATGAATCGGGTCTGACTCTATGGCACATAACAACAAAAACAACAAAGTCAGTGAAATCCTACTGAATTATTTCGATGTTTTTTTTCTGAGTGTTTATGGTGGCTCCAGGCCATTATTCTCTAAAAAGAAAAAAAAAGCTCTTAAGCACAAACTGACTCTTCACTTCAGTGAACTTTCTTCCTCTAGTTAAGCAAGTATTTCTGTTCCTCCCAGAGCCCTGCACCACACCATAGAAACTGTGGTAGGCTGAATGATCCTCCCAGATGCCTAGAACGATTCCAAGATTCACAGTTGGGGCTGGGAAATGATTAATTCTCCAGGATCAAGGCACTCCTAGAAATGTAAGGAGATCAAAACTTTTTTTCAAATGACAGATGCTGGTTATTATTTTTCTTTTCTTAATATTTGAAGCAAAATTGGATTTGGCATACTATTAAAAACCTTTCTCTGAATCTCCAACTCTTCCTTTAGATTTAAATGAGCATAACTTCACCTTTTGTGGCTTAGTGGGTAAGACATTTGGGTGCTGATCAGAAGATTGGCAGTTCAAACCCACCAACTGTTCCCCAGGAAGAAGATAAGGTAATCTACTTCTGTAAAGATTTATGGCCTTGGAAATCCAATGGTGGTTGCTCTGAGTTGGAATTGACTTAGTGGCAGTGGGTTTTAACTTTATAAATACTGTATCCAGAAAATGAAGACATCCCTATTTTCAAAACACATATACTTCTCCCCCCATTTTCTAGCAGTATTGAATGTTTTCTGCTTGATTTATCTGTAGAGTTGTTTAGATACTAGAGTTTAGAAATGTTGCATCTTTGTTTTTCTGTATACAGGCAGTCCTGAGTTATGAAAAAAATCTGTTCCTAAGTTGAATTTATAGGTAAGTTGGAACAGGTACATAATATTCTTATTTAATGACAGTCAAATGTATGCCTTAGTATATAGTATTTTATCTTTCTATGCATATAAAACAGTTAAAAAATACTTCTAAATACACCAAAAGATCTTTAACATAGTAATATAGTATGTAATAATAATAATAATAAAACAGTCTCACTGACATTGAGTCAATTTGACTCATAGTGATTCCTCCTTGGGTTTCCAAGGCGGTATCTCTACAGAAGTAGATTGCCCAATATTCCTTCTGAGGAGTGGCTGGTGGGTTTGAACTGCCACCCTTCTGATTAGCAGTCAAAATGCCTTAGGCACTATGCCATCAGAGCTCCTATGTAATAATAATAATAATACAGTAATAATAAAAGTAACTACATATGGTACTGTATGAAGAGACAGAAAGGATCTGTGTATTTGTGTAGGTATACCCACAAATCCACTGCTATCAAGTCAATTTTGACTCATAGCAACCCCCATTGGGTTCCTAAGGCTGTAAATCTTTGCAGAAGTAGTTTGCCCCATCTTCCTCCCACAGAGCCCCTGGTTTTGAACTGTCAACCTGATTAGCATCCAAATGCTTTACCTACTACATCACCAGAGCTCCTTGGGTAGGTATACAGTACTGTAAGAAAAACAAACAAAGAAACAGTTCTTAAAACAATTCAGATGGGAAAAAAAAAAAGATAATGATTAAAGATTAACACTCTCATTCCATCCATGTCTTAAATACCAGAAGGGGCGTTTATGAGGTAACCTTATGATAATATTAACAAATGAATGATGCAGGAGATGATGGGGAGATGGGTACTGTTGAAGATGATGAGCCTAGCTTGGAGAGAATAGACCTGGTGCTGGAGAGTCAGGGTTTGATTCTGCTGCTGGAAAGAAAGGTTTGCTACTGGAGTCAATGTCTTAATGTAGCATCAAGGCAGGTTCATACAGAGCTTTTCTTTTTCTCATCATAAATGGCCTTGCAGCAGCTGACGCCCTGGGTAACTGTATGGTAAACTTTGGTGAACTCTCTTAGACTTTGGCTCCTCTGACTTTGCCATCATCCCCGCTTCAATGAGACAAAGACTTCAGCTAACTCTTTTTTTTTTTTTCAAATTTTATTTTGATTTGGGTGAAGATTTACAGAGTAAATTCACTTTT
>NW_006922068.1:1469231-1480476 GCF_000298275.1 Orycteropus afer afer
AGTCCAATTCTGTATCCTTCCCTTCAAGGCTTAGGGGTCCAAGATTATCTTCTGTGTCTGTGTTAATTGGTTTCCCTTTTCTTTGTTGAAGAGGGTCTTTGCAATCCTTCTGCCTAGTCTGCCATCTTGCCAGAAGCCATAGTGCAAATTCTTCCTTCAGCTAACTCTTTCATCAAAAAAGAGTTTTGTTTCTGGAATTTCCAGGTCCCAATCTTCTTCCTCAAATGTTATCACCAGCTGCCCTAGTTCCATTAAGATCTTCATTGGTTAGTTCGATTGTTTTAATTTTCTTTGATGCATCACCAGCACTTGCATTAGATTTATGCTTTGGAGGCACGGTAAACCAGAGGAAAATTTAAGCCAAGTACAAAGTTACACTCTCAACACAGTGTTAACCGCAATATATTCTGCCTTAAAAAAAATGGACAGTGTTTTCTTTCCTCAAGCTAGTGAACCACTAAAGCTGTGCAATTTTTTCATGAGTGTCACAAAGTAGTGCAAGCATTTGTTATCATGCACCATTCTATTTATCTCAAAGTTTTAATATAGTAGGCTTTATGGCAGTCTGTTCTGAAGTACAAGTTGTTTCTAAGTCAGAAGTTCTTAACCCAGGAACTTATTCTGTTAGTTAGAGGTTCTGTTAATGGGAGAATTTACTATGAGTCTAATAGAAACTGAGGTGGATGACTCCTTATTCTTAGATTATATCAGTTACGTTGATTTTAATCCATTTCTTCTTTATTCTTCTCCTCCTTCTCTTCTTGTTTTCCTTTTTCTTCTTTAAACAGGAGTTGGAACAGTAAACACAGCCAGTAGATTAAGAAAGAATTTGGTCACTTTGCTGTGTATGCAAGGCTGATTGGAGGTTTTATGCCCACAGAGATATTAAATCCAGCTTTGGCTCAAGAGATTGCTGCGACCAGTAAATAATTTTTCATTATATTCTCACATAATAGAGGGAAGAGACCAAGCTGGGAAACCTAGGTAGGTCACCTGTGGTAGTTATGTTTGTGTGTCAACTTGGCTGGGCCTGGTTGAGTGGCTGGGCAGCTGGTGGTAGTTATTCCCCATGATGAGACTTGCAATCAGCTCCATGGTGGGATCTACCACAAGCAGCTGAGTAGCTGGCTTTGGGAATGTGGTCTGCTTCCTGTATTTAAGGAGAAACCTTGGTAATGGTCTCTAGCCTATGGCACGCTTGGACCCTGCATGTAGCCGTGTCTTTGAACAGCTTGCCATGCTCTGCCGACCTTGGGACTTAAAATGGACTTAAGTTAATGGCTGCTGTGTGGTTTGGTAACATCGGGACTGTGCCTTTTTACTTGTCAACCTTGGGGCTTCCTAACCTCAGCAGCCAGCTGAGTGAAGAAATACCTCTAGCTCCAGTGGGCTGGGAGCAGGAGGCAGAGCTGGATCCCAAGGTTGAGGGGCTTTCACCCAGCCCCTAGAGCCTGGCACTTTGAACTTGGACTTAAAAGCCTCAAAATTGTAAGAATAAACTCCTGTTTATTAAGGCCATCCCATTTGTAGTATATTCCTGTCAGAGTGGCACTAGGTAACCAGAACAGAATTTGGTACCAGGAGAGTGGGGTGCTGCTCTCACAGATACCTAAAATGTATAAACAGGAGTGGA
This sequence comes from Orycteropus afer afer, assembly GCF_000298275.1. NCBI lineage: Eukaryota > Metazoa > Chordata > Mammalia > Tubulidentata > Orycteropodidae > Orycteropus > Orycteropus afer. The sequence goes on from NW_006922068.1 coordinate 1,470,865, forward strand.
GTGTGTCCTTGACCCAAGACTCTGGCAGACAGACCCCGGCATATGGCATGACAGATGGCAGGACAGACGGCAGGAGCAGAACCGAGAGAACCGGCATGAGACAGCGACAGCCTTACCAGCCCATGGAGGAGAAAGTTTGATGCCTTTGATTAGGCGGCTTCCTGGTGGAGTGGGTTGCCTTGGGGCATTAATTGGTGACAAGAGCAGTATAAAATGAAGTAGCAGGTTGGCCAGCCCACAGAACAAGAAAGCTAAATGTCCTTTGGGGCAAGGAGACTCCTGGTGAGTGGGTTGCCCTTGGGTATTAATTGGCAGAAGCGGAGAGACCAAGGAAATGGAAGCAGAGCTGCCTCAGCCTTAAGGGTAGGACCATGGCCTTTGGGGGTGGAACAATCACAGCCCCCTAGGTTTCAAAGAACCAGGCCTTCACCAACTTGGTTCTGGAGTGTGAGGCTGCTTGTTCATGTGAGCCAGTGGGATGGAGCCGTAGCCCTGCCCGAGAATGAGGGGGCAGGGCTGCCATGTCCAAGAGGGAGAGGAACAGGCCATCAGGCCAAGGGGGTGAGGTCGCTACTTAGAGGAACTAGGGGACTGGAGCCACCCAGTGAAGGAGATCTGTATTGATGCCAAGTTGACGAGGGCTGGAATTGTGGTAGTTAGGTTTGTGTATCAACTTGGCTGGGCCTGGTTGAGTGGCTGGGTAGCTGGTGGTAGTTATTCCCCATGATGAGACTGGCAATCAGCTCCATGGTGGGATCTACTGCAAGCAGCTGAGTAGCTGCCTTTGGGAATGTGGTCTGCTTCCTGTATTTAAGGATAAGCCTTGGTAATGGTCTCTAGCCTGTGGCACACTTGGACCCTGCATGTAGCCATGTCTTTGAGCAGCTTGCCATGCTCTGTCAACCTTGGGACTTAAAATGGACTTAAGTGCCTTTGCCTGCAGTGTGGTTTGGTAACATTGGGACTGTGCCTTTTTACTTGTCAACCTTGGGGCTTCTCAGACTCAGCAGCCAGCAGCTGTCTGAGTGAAGAAATGCCTCTAGCTCCAGTGGGCTGGGAGCAGGAGGCAGAGCTGGACCCCAAGGTTGAATGACTTTCACCCAGCCGCTAGAGCCTGGCACTTTGAACTTAGACTTAAAAGCCTCCAACTTGTAAGAATAAACTCTTGCTTATTAAGGCCATCCCATTTGTAGTATATTCCTGTCAGAGTGGCACTAGGTAACCAGAACATCACCCTTGTCAATTGGCTAATTATTTATTATGAAATAGGTTATTGACTTGGTAATGCTTTTGACATGAAATTGTAGATCCATGTATTGCTGAAGAACTCATGTGGACTAGGAGATGTGAGGGCAAGTTGTAATTTACAAACTTAAGTGGCGAAGAGGTTCAAGTTCTTGACTCTGATTCAAGTTTTCCCAGATAGGATCCTCAATTCCTTCCACTCAGCAGTTCACTTGAATATTGATGCTGAATCTGTAAGGAGAAGGTTGAGTTGGGAAGTAGCTTTTAAGAATAACAAAACTTGGGTTCCATTTTCTGATTTATCACTAACTGGGTGACTTTGGGCATGTAACTTTATGTCCCTGAGTCTCACTTTCTGCAACTTTTAAATAAGGAATAATGGACAAAATTTATTTGGCATATTTGCCAAACACTATGCAAAGCATTGTTGGTACAGCTAATTGTCACGACTAACTTGTAGGGAAGATACTATTATTGCCTTCATTTTACAGATGAGGATATTGAGACTTTCAAGCATTTGAGTGATTTGCCTAATGTCACACAGTAAGGAGTGGAACCAGGATTTGAACCCATGTCTCATTTCTGCAGCCTGTGTTTATAATCTGTAGATTGTAATAGTGGGTTAAATTATTTCTCTGATCACTCTTAATTCTAAAAGCTTAGAGTTCTATTATTTAATTAAAAAAGGAAGAAGGAAGAGATAAGGAAAAGTGATTTTAGGAAGAAGGCAGACTTCTACCTGGAGGACTGTCTGCCCCAGGAGAGATCAGTGTAACACTGGTCTTTGACTCTTTCTCTGGGTAGAGGGAAGAGGTTGGTTGGGTGGGGAGATGGGAAAGAACCTGAGAACTGAGAATCAGAGCAGTTCTAACTGTCCAGGCTCAGCAGTGATGGGTGCTACCTTCCCTGACCCTACTCTCTGCGAGAAGCCAGCAATGGGTTCACTGTGCAGAATAGGTGTTCCACTGTTACTGCTTCTGAGGACCCACTGATTTCTGACACTGCTTTAAATTAGAGAAGTATCCTGTATCTCACCCCCAATCCATGGAAGATGACTTTCCCTTTGAAACTAATGATCAAATATCCTGCAGCTAATTTTGTATTCTATTTTCTTTTTTTTTTTTAACTTTTTATTGTGATTTGGGTGAAATTTTACAAAGCAGATTCATTTTACATTCAATGGTTCATACTCATTTTGTTTTGTGACACTGTTACATTCCCTATAGTGTAACATCTCACTTCCCACTTCTTCCCTGTGGTTGCCCTTTTCCTGTGTCCTCCTTGCCTAAGTATTCCTGCCTCTCTACCTTTCTTCCTGTGAAAATGCTGCCCCTCTGATCTCCCATATTTGAATATTCCAAGGAGTGTCTCTCCTTGGTGTAGGTGTTCAACTCATAGGCCTGTCTACTCTTTGGCTGAGAGTTGAGCAACAGGAGTGAGTTCAATTTGAGACACAAAGGGTAACTCAAGTTAATAGTCTTAGGGGTTTTACCAGTCTATTAGACCAATAAGCCTGATCTTTTTTATGATTTTGAGTTTTGTTCCACATTTTTCTCCCACTCTATAAAGGATCTCCAATTTTGATCCCTTTCCAAGTGGTTGGCATTGGTAGCCGGAGACTATCTAGTTCTTCTGGTCTCAGGGTTATATAGGTTGAGGTTCTCATGGTCCATTAGTCCTTTGGACTATTTCCACATGTCCTTAATTTTCTTCACTATTTTTTGCTCCAGACGAGGAGTGTTCTGGTTACCTGTTACTGCTCTGACAAGAATATATACCACAAATGGAATAGCCTTAACAAACAGGAGTTTATTATTACAATTTGGAGGCTTTAAGTCCAAGTTCAAGGTACCAGGCTCTAGGGGCTGGATGAAAACCCCTCAACCTTGGGGTCCAGCTCTGCCTCCTGCTCCCGGCCCACTGAAGCTAGAGGCGTTTCTTCACTCAGACAGCCCCTGGCTGCTGAGGCTGAGAAGCCCCAAGGTTGACAAGTAAAAAAGCACAGTCCTGGTGTTACCAAACCACACTGCAGGCAAAGGCACTTAAGTCCATTTTAAGTCACAAGGTTGACAGAGCATGGCAAGCTGCTCAAGACATGGCTACATGCAGGGTCCAAGGGTGCCATAAGCTAGAGACCATACCCAAAGCTGCTGTTTATATATGGGAAGCAGACCACAAACCCAAAGCAGCTACTCAGCTGCTTGTGGTAGATCCCACCATGGAATTGATTGCCAGTCTCATCATGGGGAATAACTACCACCAGCTACCCAGCCACTCAACCAGGCCCAGCCAAGTTGACACACAAACATAACTACCACAAGGAGAGACCAATAATTGCCACTTAGATGGCCGCTTGCATGCTTTAAAGACTCTGGTCACTACTCACTGAAGATGTAGAACAATATTTTTATATATTATGTTATGCCAGTTGAGCTCGATGTCCCCTGTGACCATGGTCCCCAGCTCACAGGCCCAGCGACCCATTCCCTCAAGGTGCTTATTTGTGGCCAAGAAGTTATCCTAACTTTGCCTCCTGTTATGTTTAAACTGCATATGGGTATTTTCATAGCACATACAAATATGTACGTAGGAATATCATCTGCCAAACCTATGTATGGTTGTTGGTATATTCCCCTTTGCCTATCCATACCTGTCTATATATGTATTCACCTTAGATTACTGTTTGCTGTTACTGATAATGCATTGTTGTGTATGTATGTTATTGTCTGTATCTCTTGTGTACCTCTTCATGTCTTCCATTTCCTTAGTGATACTGTGATAATGGAATATACTTTTGTTATATTTCTTTTCCTTTCACACATATCAAACCTGTCTCTTAATTATCCATCTATTTTTTAAAGAATACCCCAACCCCACAAATTACATAGGCTTCAGGTACTACAAAAACCATGTCCACCTTGTCCTAACACATTTTTTGCTTATAAGAGTACAAATAATTTAAATAGATTGAAGTTGGGCTTTGTATTTGGTTTAATTGGACCTGGAACTGAACTTATTCCCGTGACCTCCAGCCAAACAATCAACAGACATATAAGGTGAACATTTACGCCAGGTAGGTACACTCCTTAAAACAATCAATCATGGGAGATCAGAAGGGCAGTATTGGCACAAAGAAAGCTCAGAGGGCAAGGATACATACAAAAGAAGGACACAGGGAAAGGTAACCACTGGGAGGAAATAGGAAGAGAGCTGTTACTTTATGGGGATTGCAATCAATGTCATTAAACAAAATGTGTAAGAACTGCTGTATGGAAAATGAATTTGCTCTGTATATTTTCACCCAAATCACAAGAAAAAAATGAAGGAAGGAAAGAAAGAGGTGAGGGAAGGAGGGAGAAAGGGAAACAGAAAGAAAGACAGGGAGAAGAGCCAGGAGTGGAAAGCGTCCTTGGACTCGAGATTCCTGCACTGAACCTCAACCCAGGAAATAGCTGTAACACTGCTAAGATGGTGAGAAATGGTGAGAAGCAGTAGCAGAGAAACTGACCTGGCAGCAGGCACTGCAGTTGGCTTCCCAGCCCAAAGAGGGAGAAAGATGAGTGCTTTCAGGCAGGAGGCTTACTGGTGGAGTGGGGTGCTTCTGGCAGAGGCAGAGGTAAAAGAGCTTTGTAATACCTGAGCATGCCAGAGGCCGTGGGGACAAGAGGCCAAGGTCCAAAGAGAGGCATGCCTCTAGGGATGGCTGAGGGGAGGTTGTGCTGATTGAAGAATTGTATCCTGAGCTTTCCTGAACCTGAATTATAACCTGTCACTTCACTAATAAACCCCAGAATCGTGAGTATTGTCTCTGAGTTCTGTGTGGCCATTGCAATGGATTATCGAACCCAGAAGAAAAGTAGAGTGTGTCTTGGGATGGATGGTTGGTGTCAGAATAGACAGGAATCCTTGGGTTGTTGTTGTTCCTGATATTTCTTCCCAGCTTGTGAAGTTAGAGGACATCAGATGCTACCTTCACACCTGTTCTACACTTACCTTATTTATTTGGTAATCCACCTTGATGGTAGAAGAGCACCATCTAATTCTCTGGTCTCAGGATAGATGAGACCATGGTTTATATAGGTTATTTGTCTTGTAGAGTAGTTTCTTCTTTGAGTCTTGGGTTTCCTTCATTCTCTTTTGCTCTAGATGAGTAAAGACCAATAGTTGTATCTTAGATGACCACTTGAAAGCTTTTAAGACATCAGATGCTACTCACCAAACTAGGATGTAGAAAATAAACTTTATGAACTATATTATTGTCAATTGACCAAGTACAGCATAGTCCCATGAGATTATCAACCTAAGTTTTCAAACCTGCAAGATACTGAGTTATGTCTAAGAAGTATTTATAATTGAGCCCCCATGTGCTTTATTATATATATTAGCATAGTGCCTAAGGCACTTGACTGCTAACCAGAAGGCTGGTGGTTCAAACCCACCAGCCACTCCTCGGAAGGAAGGTTGGGCAATCTACTTCTGTAGTGATCCTTCTTCGGAAACCCAAGGAGGAGTTGCTATATGTCGGGTCTGACTCCATGGCACATAACAACAACAATAACAACATGACCATATATACCACATACATTTACTGTAGATACAGTTATGCATGCATATGTATATAGACACGCATATCTATGTATACACATATATGCATACACACTTACTATGTAACAACACATTCATTTTTGTTGTTGTTGCAAAATTGTATATGTTATAGTATTTACCAAAAATGTCTCTTATTCTTGTGTACTTCTTATTGACATCATTTATTTTGGTCAAGTTGTGCACATTTCACACACACAAGAATTGTCAAGGAACACAAGTTGTCAAGGAACAAAGCAAAAGTCTGTTATCTAGGGAGTGATTCCCCTTACTCCCCCTCCCATCCCTGGTAACCACCAATGAGCTTTTGTTTCTCTATGTATACCTATTTTTGCCTTTTTATAAACAGGAGATCATACAGGATTATCCTTTCGTGTTTGACTTATTTCACTCAGCATAATGTCCTCCAGATTGCTCTGTTGTATTTTGAGAAGTCATCATTATACTTATTTTTCTAAACTGTATTTATTTTGTTGTTGTCAAGAATATACACAGCAAAAAATATACAAATTCAAAAGTTTCATGTTCAATTTAGTGACATTAGTTACATTCTTCAATTTGTGCAACCATTCTCATTCTCTTATCCAGAGTTGTTCCTCCCTCATAATATAAATTCACTGTCTTACTAAGGTTCCTGTCTAATCTTTTGAGTTGTTTTTGTCAATTTGACCCATATAGGATAGTTAACAAAGGATAATGTTCAAGGCAGATCGTTTTTACTCTTTAAACAAAACTATTTTTCAGTTTTAAGATGACTTCAGAGGATATCTTTGCTTTAAGTCTTACAGATTATCTCAGAACAATAGTTTGTGTTTCATTCACCTTTATGGCAGATCTGATATCTTGACTGCTGCTTCCATTGGTGTTGATTGTAAAACCAAGTAACATGAAATCTTTGACAACTTCAATCTTTTCTCCATTTATTGTGATGCTGCTTATTGATCCAGTTGTGAGAATTTTTTTTTCTTTATATTGAGGTGTAATCCATACTGCAGACTGTAGTCTTTAATCTTCATCAGTAAGTGCTTCAAGTCATCCTCACTTTCAGCAAGCAAAGTTGTGCTGTCTGTGTATCACAGGTTGTTAATGAGTCTTCCTCCAATCCTGATGCCATGTTCTTCTTCATATAGTCCAGCTTCTCAGATTATTTGCTCAGCATACAGATTGAATAAGTATAGTGAAATGATACAACCCTGACACACTCTCTTCTTGATTTTAAACCATGCAGTGTCCCCTTGTTCTGTTTGAATGACAGCCTCCTGGTCTATGTACAGGTTCCTCATGAGTACAATGAAGTGTTCTGCAATTCCCATTCTTCTCAGTTACCCATAATTTGCTATGATCCACACAGTTGAATGTTTTTGCATAATCAATAAAACACAAGTTAATATCTTTCTAATATTCTTTGGTTATAACCAAGATCTGTCGGATATCCCTCATTTCACATCCTTTTCTGAATCTAGCTTGCATTTGTGGAAGTTCTTTGTTAATATACTGCTGCAACCGTTTTTGAGTTATTTTCAGTAAGATTTTACTTGTGTGTGATATTAATGATATTGTTCAATAATTTCCACATTCTGTGGGATTGCCTTTCTTTGGAATGGGTATAAATATGGATCTCTATTGGCCAGGTAGCTGTCTTCCAAATCTCTTGGCATAGCCAAGTGAGTTCCTCCAGAGTGGCATCCATTTGTTGAAACATCTCAATGGGTAGCCCAGCAATTCCTGGAACCTTGTTCTTCGCCATTTCCTTCAGTGCAGCTTCTACTTCTTCCTTCAATACCTTTGGCTCTTGATCATATGCCACCTCCTGAAATGGATGAATATCAACCAGTTCTTTTTGGTACAGTGACTCTGTATATCCCTTCCATCTTCTTTTTATGTTTCCTGCATCACTCAATCATTCAATATTTTGCCCATAGAATCTTTCAACATTGCAACTTGAGGCTTGAATTTCTTCCTCAGTTCTTTCAGCTTGAGAAATGCAGAGTGTATTCTTCCCTTTCTGTTTTCTAACTCCAAATCATTGCGCATTTCATTCTAGTCATTGGCTTTGTCTTCACAAGCTGCTCTTTGAAATCTGTTCAGCTCTTTTACCCTGTCATTTCTTCCCTCTGCTCAAGGGCAAGCTTCAGAGTCTCTTCTGGCATCCATTTTTGTCTTTTTTTTTTTCTTTCTCATATGTTTAATGACCTCTTGCTTTCTTCATGGATGACGTTCTTGATGTAATCTCACAATTCCTCTAGTTTTCGGTCATTGGTATTCAATGCATCAAACCTATTTTTTCACTACTCTCTAAATTCAGGAGGTATATTGTCAAAGTCATATTTTGGCACTCATGGACTTGTTTTAATTGTTTTCAACTTCAACTTGAATGTGCATATATGCAGTTGATGGCCTGTTCCACAATCAGCTCCTGGTCTTGTTTTGGCTGAAGATAACAAGCTTCTCCACTGCCCCTTTTTTGCAGATGTAGTCCATCTGATTCCTGTGTACTCCATCTGGCGAAGTCCACATGTATAGCCACCTTTTGTGTTGTTGAAAAAAGGTATTTGCAATGAATAAGCCTTTGGTCCTGTATCTATCATGTGATCTCCATCATTATTTCTATCACCAAGGCCATATTTTCCAGCTACCAGTGATTCTTCTTTGTTTCCATCGTTTGCATTCCAATCACCCGTGATAATCAGCACATCTTGATTGTATGTTTGGTCCATTTCAGACTGCAGAAGTTGGTAAAAATCATAAATTTCCTCATCTTTGGCTTTGGTGGTGGATGTGTAAATTTGAATAATAGTAGAATTAACTGGTCTTCCTTGTAGGCATATGGATATTATCCTATCACTGGCAGCATTGTGCTTTAGGATAGATCTTGAGACATTCTTTGTGGCGATGAATGCCATGCCACTCCTCTTCAGTTTGTCATTCCTGGCAGAGTAGATCGCATGGTTGTCTGATTCAAAATGGTGAAAACCAGTCCATTTACACTCACTAATGCCTAGGATATCAATCTTTATGCATTCCATTTCATTTTTGACAACTTCCAATTTTCCTAGATTCATACTTTGTACATTCCATGTTCTGATTAGTAATGGATGTTTGCAGCTGTTTCTTCTCATTTTGAGTCGTGCCACATCAGCAAATGGGGGTCCTGAAAGCTTTATTCTATCCACATTGTTAAGGTCAACTGTACTCTGAGGAAGTAGCTCTTTCTCAGTGTGCCTTCTGACTTGAAGGCCTCATCTTCCAGCACTATACTGCACAATGATTCAGGGCTATTCATAAAGTTTTCCAGTAATATATCAGACAGTGTTTCACTGCTATTCGTAAGGTTTTCCATAGCCAATTCTTTGAGAAGTGGATGGCCTCTTCTTTCTTCCAAGTCTGTCTTAGTCTGGAAGCTCCATTGAAACCTGTCCCCCATTGGTAACCCTGTTGGCATGTGAAATACGTAACCTCCAGCCTCACAGCAACATGCAAGCCACCACAGTACGAAAAACTGACAGACAAGTTCATCTCCCTTCGCTGTTCCAAACTAGTCCACTCCCACTTCTAGCCTGCCCTAGCTGTGGTAACCATTAATAAACCCCTAGTAACCATTAATAGGGAGCTCTGGCAGTGTAGTGCCTAAGGCATTTGACTGCTAACCAGAAGGCTGGCGGTTCAAACCCACCAGCCACTCTTTAGAAGGAAGTCTGGGCAATCTACTTCCGTAGAGATAACATCTCAGTAACCCAAGGATGGGGTCGCTGTGAATGAAGCCAT
>NW_006922068.1:1480576-1492666 GCF_000298275.1 Orycteropus afer afer
TCAATTTCTTCTTTTTTATGGATCTGTTCAAGTTTTTTTTTTTTTTTTGTCTCAGTTTGTGTTAATTTAGATAGGACTTGTGTTTCTAGAGATCTGTTTTTTCTAGGTTTTAGATTTTGTTGGAATAAAATTCTTCACAGCATTCTGTTATTATCCTTTGTATTTCAGTTGGTTTTATTGTGCTGTAACTCATTTGATTTATTCTTTATGTTATTTACATCTTCTCTTTCTTTTCTTTAGTTAAATTTTCCAGTGGGTGGTCAGTTTTGTTAATCTTTTAGAAGAATCAGCTTTTAGCCTTGTTGAGTTTTTCTGTTTTCTGCTTCATTTATTTCAGCTCTGATCTTTATTATTTCCTTTCTTCTGAAGACTGTAGGTTTCTTTTTTTCTCTTTTTCTAATTGTTGGAGTTGTTGGGTTAAGGTGTTCATTTTGATTCTTTCCTCTTTTTTTGATATGTGTTTTTAGTGCTATACATTAACCTCTGAGTATTGCTTTCTTTGTATCCCAAAGGATTTGGTATATTGTGTTTTTATTCTTGTTTCTTTGCAGGAATTTTTTTATTTCACACTTTATTTCTTCTATTACCCTGTGGTTCTTGAGCAGTGTCATTCAGTTTCCATATATTTGACTTTTTCCCCTTGGTCTTCCTATTATTAATTTCTAATTTTATAGCACTATGATTCAAGAAGATGCTTTGTAGTATTTCAATGTTTAAAAATTTATAGAGGCTTTTTATTGTGCCCTAACATATGGCCTATTCTGGAGAATGATCCATGTGCACTGGAAATGAATGTGTATTGTGTTTTTGTTTGGTGGAGTGTTCTGTATGTCTATGAGGTTGTGTTGGTTAATTGTGTTGTTGAGATCGTCCATATCTTTGTTGAGATTTTTTCTAGTTGTTCTGTCCTTTATTGAAAGTGGTATGTTAAAATCTCTCACTACTATTGTAGAATTGTCTATTTTTCCTTTCAGTTCAGTTAATGTTTGCTTTTTGTGTTTTGGAGCTCTTTCATTGAATGCATAGATGTTTATTATGGTAATATCCTCATGGTCAATTGACCCTTTTATCATCATATAATGCCCTTTCTTGTCTCTTATGCTGGTTTGCCCCTTAAGCCTATTTTATCAGATATTAGTATTGCCACTCTTGCTCTTTTTTGGTTGCTATTGGCTTGATATAATTTTTTTTTTGTCCTTTGATTTTTAATTTATTTTTATCTTTGTGTCTGAGATGAGTCTCTTATAGGCAGCATATAGATGGATCTCCTTTTCTTATCCAATATGCCACTCTCTTTCTCTTGATTGGTGCATTTAAGCCATTCAAATTCAGTGTAATCAATGACAGGTATGAATTTACTGCTGTCATTCTTTTATGTGTATGTGTGTGTGTGTGTGTGTTTCTTTAGTGTTGACGATTTCTTTGTTCCAAATATTTTTCTGTGCTTTGTTCTGAATATTTTTCTGTGCTGAGTTCATTTTGTTATTGAGTTTTCTTTCCCTTTTCTTCAATGTTGTTGATTTAGTGTTTACTAAGTTCCTGTGATTTTATTTTTCCTTGGTGTGTTTAGAAGGGTAATTAATTTTCTTTGTGGTTTCCCAGTAGTAGATACTTATCTCCCTAAGTTTGGGACAATTTGTTCTATATTGATGTCATCCTGATTTTTTTTCCATTTGGAACTTTTATAAATATACTATTTATTCCCTCTATTTTTGTTGTAAGGAGCTCTGGTGACATAGTGCCTAGGGCATTTGAATGCTAACTGGAGGATTAGTGGTTCAAACCCACAGCTGCTCTGTGTAAGGAAGATGAGGCAATCTACTTCCATAAAGATTTACCATCTCAGAAACCCAATGAAGGTCACTGTGAGTAGGAATCAACTCAATGGCAGTGAGTTTGGTTTGGTTTTTTGGATTTGCTTTGTAGTTGGTATCATTTACAGATTGATTTAGAAGGTTTGCTATTTTCCATTTTATAAACTTATTTTAGTTTTGAGAATTCTTTTTCTGGATTCATTTTATGGTGTTGTCATATGTCTTAATCTTAATATGTTTTCTTCTGTGTTGATTTTCTGTTGGAAGGACTCCCTTTAGCATTTCTTGTAGGATTGATGTGGTTTTTACAAATTCCCTTAATATCTGTTTGTCTGGGAATGTTTTACTTTCCCTCTCATATTTGATGGACAGTTTGGTTGAATATATAATTCTTGGTTGGCAATTCTTTTCCTGCAATGTATTGAATATGTTATCCCATTGCCTTTTTACCTGAATGACTTCTGCTGAGAAATCAGAGCTTAGTCTTGCTGGTTGTCCTTTGTAGATAACATTTTGTTTTTCATGAGCTGCTCTGAAGATTCCTTCTTTGTCTTTGGGTTTAGAAAGTTTGATTATGATATGTCTTGGTGACTTTCTCTTGGGGTCTAACCTGTACAGGGTTTGTTGAGTCTTGGCTAGATATCTTTACATCTTTCATGATATTGCAGAGGTTTTCTGCTAGCAAGTCTTTGATAATTTTTCTGTTTTTTTCTTCTCCCCCACCTCCCTTGTTCTGAAATTTCAGTCAGATGTATGTTATTTCTTTTGATATCATACCATATAACTTTTAGGTTTCCTTCATTCTTTTTTCTGGTTTTTCCTCATACAAGCTGGTGTCAAGGGATGAAGGGGTATTGCCTACTGTCTGTCATTGATCCAGTGGTATGGGAGCTGGTTGTGGTGCTTGGCCATTGGATGAAGTAGTCAGTGCAGTAGATATGTTGACAGTGGGTAGTAAATGTTCTCTTCCCATTGGATGGGGCAGGGGAAAAAAAGAAAGAAAGAAAATCAAGGAGAAGAAGAAGAGAAGAAAGGGATGAAATAATAGAATAGAAATAAACGATGAAAAGTAGAGAAAACAAAAATATAAAGAAAAAGGGCATTGGGTGAGAAGAAAGCATGGTAAAACTGAAAGAGGAAAAGGTAGAGGGAGAAATGAACAGATAGGAAGAAAGGTTAGAAAAAAAGAAAGGAGAAAAATAAGGGGAAGACATGGAAACTAAGGAGGAGGGACTTTTGTAGTTATGGTCAGTCTGTAGCTCTGGGAACAGGCAGTTGCGGTGGAAACTGCTGATCCACTAAGGCATGTTCCCACAGCAGTGAAAGGAGCCTGGCATCAGTGGGCACCTCTAAGAGAGAAGTCTGCAGGTTTGTGCCTCTTGTGCTCAGTGTGAGAAAGATCAGCAAGTGATGAAAACGCAGGAAAGCAGAGCTGCAGTCCCTGGGTCCGTCTGTTCAGAGTGGGCTGCTGACTAGACTTCCTAGGTTCTGAACTAGACTTCCTTGGCCACCAACTTGGTGGTGGCAGGGAGAAGTTTTGCCCTTATTCACAGGGAAGCTATACTTTTGGGAGCAAAAGATGTGGCTCACTAGTCATGATGCACTGACATAGATCTGGCATCCTTCAGTATACATACATCCTACAGCCTTTTATCTAGCTCTTGACCAGATTTAATCACATAAGAGATCTGTTTTAGCCTACTTACTTCAACGCCCCAACACAGGCTTTTCCCCTTGTATAGGTTCTGAGCCCAAAAGGCTGTGGCCTATGTGGCCTAGTTCTGAATATTTTTCTGTGTATATATATATATATATATATATATATATATATATATATTTAAACCATCCATAAAAGGAGGTCTGGTGGTGTAGTGCCTAAGGTATTTGATTGCTAACCAGAAGGTTGGCAGTTCAAACCTGGCAGCCACTCCTCAGAAGGAAGGCAGGGCAATCTACTTCCATAAAGATTTACTGCCTCAGAAACCCAAAGGGGATGCTATGAGTCAGAATCAATTCAATGGCAATGGGTTTGGTTCGGTTATCATCCATAAAGCTGGTGGCTTGAACTCACCAACCACCCCCTGGGAGAAAGTCAAGCTAATCTGCCTCCACAAAGTTCCATAACCCTGGAAGCCCCACAAAGCAGATCCATTCTGTCCCAAAAAGGTCATTATGAGTCAAAATCAACTGGACAGCAGAAGATCTGGCTGCTAGTTTGGTTTACTAGTGATGAGTTCTTTTATTCCTTTCTCTGGCTCCCTCCTTTCTCTGTGTCTGCCTGTGCCACTAGAAGTCTGATCTGCTTCTCTGACTCTGAAACTTCCCCTTGAAGAGGGAGTAGCTGAAATGAATGGAAGAAATGACAAGATAAAAGAGCTGAACAGAATATTTCAAAGGGCAGCTCGAGAAGACAAAGTCAATTATTATAATGAAATCTACAATGACCTGGAGTTAGAAAATCAAAAGGGAAGAACAATGGGCATTTCTCAAGCTAAAAGAATTGAACAAAAAGTTCAAGTCTCAAGTTGCAGTATTCAAACAGTTGACTCGATGGCATCTAACAACAGCAACAACATGGGCAAAATATTGAATGATGCAGGAAACACTAAAAGAAGATGATATACAGAGTCACTGTACAAAAAAGAATTGATCAGTGTTCAACTATTTGAGGAGGTGGCATATGATCAAGAACTAATAGTATTGAAGGAAGAAGAAGCTGCACTGAAGAAATTGGTGAAGAACAAGGCTCCAGGAATTGACGGAATACCCACTGAGATGTTTCAACAGATGGATACAGTGCTGGAGGCACTTACTCGTCTATGCCAAGTAATTTGGAAGACAGCTACCTGGCCAACTGACTGGTAGAGATCCATGTTTGTGCCCATTCCAAAGAAGGTGATCCAACAGACTATGGAAACTATCGAACAACATCACTAATATTACACACAAGTAAAATTTTGCTGAAGATAATTAAAAAATGGGTGCAGCAGTGTATTGACAAAGAACTTCCAGAAATGCAAACTGGTTTCAGAAGAGGATGTGAAATGAGGGATATCATTGCTGATGTCAAATGAATCTTGGCTGAAAGAAAAGAATACCAGAAAGATGTTACTTATGTTTTATTGACTATGCAAAGGCATTAGTCTATGTGGATCACAACACATTTTGGATAACATTGCAAAGAATGGGAATTCCAGAACACTTAATTGTTCTCATGAAAAACCTGTACACAGACCAGGAGGCTGTCATTCAAACAGAACAAGGAGATACTGTATTGTTTAAAATCAAGAAGGGTGTGTGTCAGGGTTGTATCCTTTCACCTTACTAATTCAATCTATGCTGAGCAAATAATCTGAGAAGCTGGGCTATATGAAGAAGAATGTGACATCAGGATTGGAGACAGACTCATTAACAACCTGCAATGTGCAGATCACACAACCTTGGTTGCTGAAAGTGAGGATGCCTTGAAGCACTTACTGATGAAGATTAAAGAATACAGTCTGCAGTATGGAATACGCCTCAAAATAAAGAAAACTAAAGTCCTCATAACTGGATCAATAAGCAGCATTACCATAAATGGAGAAAATACTGAGGTTGCCAAGGATTTCATTTTGCTTGGATCCACAATCAACACCCATGAAAGCAGCAGTCAAGAAATCAGACACCATATTGCACTAGGCAAACCTGCTGCAAAAGACTTCTTTAAAGTGCTGAAGAGCAAAGATGTCACTTTGAGGACTAAGGTGCCCCAACCCAAGCCATGGTATTTTCAAATACCTCATATGCATGTGAAAGCTGGACAATGAATAAGGAAGATCAAAGAAGAGGTGATGTCTTTGAATTGTGGTGTTGGCAAAGGATACTGAAGATACCATGGACTGCCAGAAGAAGGAAAAAAATGTGTCCTGGATGAAGTGCAGATGGAATGCTCCTTGGAAGCAAGAATGACCACACTTCATCTCACTTACTTTGGTCACATTGTCAGAAGGGATCATTCCCCAGAGAAGAATATCATGCTTGGTAAAGTGGAGGGTCAGCAAAAACAGGGAAGACCAGCAAGATGGATTGACAGTGTGGCTGCAACACTAGGCTCAAGCAGAGCAAAGATGGTGAGGATGGTGCAGGACTGGCCAGTGTTTAGTTCTGTTGTACATAGCATCACTATGAGTCAGAGCCAACTCAATGGCACCTAACAACAACAAAAACAACAACTAGTTTTTTTTCCAAAACAACTTTATGCAAGAAACTCTAGGTGTTCAGAGCTTTCAGCCTTTGCTGACCATTTTCTTTCCTTCTCTGATAGCTCCTTCTCTCTGGTTTAGTTGATGTTTGAAAGTTTAAGATCTTGTTTTTCAACTTTCAGAGAACATGCTGTGACCATTCTGTCCACCAGTGGACACCTTCACTCTGGTGAGATATCATGACTTAATCAGCCTGTCCAATGGTGGTGGTGGTGGGAGGCCTTCAGGCCCCTCTCTCTGATTATTACTCCATTCCTTTCTAATTTTCTGCAATTATATTTTTAGTCAGAAAATTCACCCAGAGAAACCCCTTAAGGGCTGGGTGTTGCCCTCTGGTTTTGCTCAAAGTTTCCTTCCCTACTCTATGGGGGCTGCTTATATCTGAGCTGACATTCAGAGGAAACACAGGCAGAGTTACCTCTGTTTCAGGAGAGGAGAGGCTGACACTACATAGATGGACTTCCGAGAGATAGCTCTTACAGTTTCAGAGTCCCAGTGGCCCTGTGGTTGTTGGAAGAGTGGTCTCCACTTAAGTGACCTACCTTCTGACTCCTTTAGGGAACCTTCTGTAGGAGTTTGTATTGGTCCAGCAGCTGGCAGTTAGTGATTAGAGGATGAGTAGTCACATTCTAAATGGACCCACAGGAGGTCTCCCTTGTCACTATCATAGCCTGCCCATAGTATGTTGGCTGTGGATATAGCCTCCACCCAAGATGTCTGCATCATAGCATGCAGCAGCCTCAGTCAGCAGTCCTTAGCATCAGCTGGAAGGGGGAGCAGACAGACCCACACTGATCCCCAGGGATGTCTGTCCTGTTGTTTTCAGAGGCCTCAGCTATGGGGTGCACAGGGGAGCAGGTAAAGTGCTGACTATGGAACCAGACTCCACTAAGAAGGCCTTCTGTAGCAGTTTGCAACAACTGGCAACCAATAATTACCAATTGGGGCAGGAGGTGTCTGGTCAGATCCCTATGGAACTCTGCCTTATTGCTCTCAGAGACTCCCTGGTAGATTGTTGGCTGTGAGTGAAACCTCCATTCAAGACTCTTGCTTCATAATACATAGCAGTTTTGTGCCAACTGGAATTGAGGGCAGAGTAACCCTAACTGACCCCCAGGTAGGTTTTCTTGTTGATTTCAGAGACCTGAGCTATAGGATGTGCAGGGAGGCTGGTAGTATCTTTATTATGGTGTGCTAAAAGGGCAGGGAGATGGCATCTTTTGACCTCCTCTAACTACACAAGAGGAAGACCAAATCACCATCAGCATCCCAAGGCCTGTTCCTATGAGGCCAAACATGCCACCACCCTCCAGCCTTCTTATCAACCATGACACCAACAGTCCCTCTCATGGCACCCACCACCTCTTTGCTGAGTTTGGTAATTCACTGCAGTGGCCACACACAACTCACAGATTATGGGGTTTATTAGGGAAGCAACAGCTCACAATTCAAGTTCAGTAATCCTCAGTATACAATTCTTTGATCAGGACAGTCTCTCCTTGGCTGTGCCTTTAGACACTCCTCTCTGGCTCTGGCCTCTGCCTCTGTGGGCCAGGTAAGCCTGCCACTCTGTCCCATGCCTCTTCGTTCCACTGGAACCATCTCTCAGCCAGGCATCTCTCTCAGCTGGCAGTGAGATTCCCCTCTGCCTCTAGGAGGGCTCATTTTAGGCCTGGCAGAGTGGCAAAAAACCCAATACCAACATCAGAGTTTTATACACCTGAGAGAAAGTGAGCTTTCTAGAAGATTCATGCTGCTCTAACAGAAATACCCCAGTTGGATAACTTTAGCAATCAAGAGTTTAAAAGCAGCTACTCACAGTAATCCAGTGGAAGTTACAAAGACTATGGCTAGAAAAGCCATACCATGTAGTTTACTACACTGTGTGTGGCAACAGACTTCATCACCTGGCCTTCTGTAGCAATTTGCAACAGATTTGCAGCCACCATCATTTGGAAGGAGAAGGTGCTGGCACACTAAAAATGGACTCCAGGAAGGTCTGCCTCCTTGTTACCAAAGCACCCCTAGCTGTGGATATAGTCTCCAATTGAAGATGCCTTCTTCTTAGCACAGAGCAACCTTAGTCAGTAGTGTTCAGCACTGACTGAAAAGGGGGATAGATGAGAACTGACTCCCTGGAATCCTGTTGGATTTGGAGACTTGACCTCTAGGGTGCACAGGGAGGCAGATAGAGTGTTGACTCTTAGAGCAAACTCCACTGCACAGGCCTTCTGCAGCAATTCAAATAGGCTTGCAAAGTTCTGGTAAGATGGCAGAATAAGCAGAAAGACTGCACAGACCTTTTTCAACAAAGAAAAGG
Source organism: Orycteropus afer afer (assembly GCF_000298275.1). NCBI lineage: Eukaryota > Metazoa > Chordata > Mammalia > Tubulidentata > Orycteropodidae > Orycteropus > Orycteropus afer. The sequence continues at coordinate 1,488,952 of NW_006922068.1, forward strand.
GGAACCAATTAATACAGATACAGAAGATAATCCTGGACCCCTGCCTTGAAGGGAAGGATAGAGAAGTGGACTAAATTCCAACTAGCAGAAGAATTTGCATGAAAACACCAAAAAAGGAGACACACGGAGCTGTGGTCTGGCAGTGATCCTTATGGCACAGACAGCTTGTATATTGCTGAGGGATGGTAGAGCCTAAAAATAAACCTAAAAATCAATCCTGCTAGCCAGAGACTGCACGGAGGATTGCTCTGGTGGCTGGGGAATTAAAGGGGATGTAGCAAAGAAGAAGGCAGGTTGAGCTGTGGACTTTTGCCTCTGGAGGATGCAGCCATTTTGAATGTTTACAAGTGGCTTGATGATTTTGGATATTTAAAGCAACAGCATTCTCCCAGATTGCAGGGATTTAAGAATAGGCTCTACTTGCCAGTAACCCCAAGGACATTCCGGACCTGGATGACTGGAAAGTTGCAACATTCCTTTTTGTTACTTTTATACCCCACACCCTGTTGGTGAATGGAGGTGCGGCCAACCCTCACTCCCACCCAATTTCTAGGGCTGCAGGAATTCCATCCTAGTCTGTGTGTTCCTATGGAGCCTGGGTACCCTGCCCCCATGTTTTTTTTTTCTTTTTTCTGTTTTTTTAGTTTGTTTGTTTTTGTTTGTTATTATTACTACTTTTGTCATTTTTACTATTATTCTTTATTCTTCCTCTCTCAGGTTCTGGTTTTCAGCATTTTTTTCTTTTCCCTGTTCCTGGTTGCAATTTTTTTTTCTTTCTTCTGGGTAACCCCATTCCTTGTTTTTCTTTTTGTGTTTTTCCCATTTTTTTCTTCATTATTCTCTTTCTCTACCTTTTTTCTCTTATTGCCCTCTCCCCAGATATTTCAGGGGTTTTTTTTCCCCCTTTTTTCTTTTTTTAGTTATTTTTCCAGTGTGATTACATAGTGTATTTTTTGTCCATTTGGTTATATTTTTTGATGGTTATTCAATTGTTAGTTTTGTCTAACTGAGTAGAAGACAGCAAGAGTCCCCATATGACACAACTACACTCACACCTCCTGCAACTTCATTTACTGAGTGAGAGCCACCACTTCCTTCTCCACCAACTGGCCAACAATAAACAACCACCAGGAAGAGTCTGACTCATCCTTGGCTGCTCTTCACAAACAGTTAACAGGGATCTAAATACAATAATGCCATGATGTCTTGGAGATAAAAGACCATCACTGTTCACACAAAGAAGCAAGATAAAGAGGTAGAAATAAGGGAGCAGGATACAGGCACAGAACACATCCCTGAGGAAGAAGTAGCATTAGAACTCTCTGATAAGGAATTCAAAAGAGTTATATTTAGGTATCTTCAAAGGATTGAGAGATGGACCAAGGAAAACATAGAAAAAACCCCTAGAATTTTGAAAGAATATACAAGAACAAAATGACAAAATAAATGAAAACTTAGAAATGATGCTAAATCTACAGATTGAAATCCAGAAGATTAATACTAAATTGTCAGAAATAGATAACACATTGAAAGGGCAAAGGAGTAGAACTGATGCAATGGAAGACAGAATTAATGAGATTGAAGACAAATACCTGAATATTTCTTTGGAAAGGGATAAATCAGAAAAAGATCAAGTAAGCTTGCAATCAACAGTGTCTCAGTGTGTGTGTGTGTGTAAGGGTTCTGACACACTCCAAACAGACCTCTGCAGAGGTCTGCTTTGTTGATTTTAGGACAGAAGCTTGAGATCCTGTCACTTTGTACAGGCAGGAGCTGTGCTGGTTAGGGAAGCAGGCTCTTTTTATGGAGCCACTATCCCAGTTTACAGCAACCAGCAGCCTAAGTAATGGGGAGGGACACAGACAGTGGGAGAAGCAATTTTGCTACTGTAAGCAACTGATTGATTTGTTGATTCTTGCCTAAATACAGTTCCCTGCTGCTTTCCTCTGCTCCCCAATGCAGAGTCCCTGAGAGCCAAGCATCCTTGTATTTCTTATTACATTTGTTGGGTAGGGTCAAAACAATGGTTTGTTTATACCATCATCTTCCCAGAATTCCTCTCATCATCATTATTCTTCATGGGTGCATAGTATTCCATTGTGTATGCACCACAATTTGTTTATCCATTCATGTGTTGACAGGCACTTAGGTTGCTTCCATCTTTTTATTGTGAATAGTGCTCCAATTACCATAGGAGTGCAATGTCTATTTGTGCCTTTAGTAGCAGATCTCTAAGGTGTATATCTAGAAGTGGGATTGCTAGATCTCAAAACACAATTTCTAGTGTTTTAAGAAAGCACCATACTGTTTTCCAGGAGCTCTGGTGGTGTGGTGCCTAAGGCATTTGGCTGCTAACCAGAAGGCTGGTGGTTTAAACCCACCAGCCACTCCTCAGAAGGATGATTGGGCAATCTACTTCCATAATGATACTAAGGAGGGGTCGCTATGAGTGGGATCCAACTCGAAGGCAGTGAGTTTGGTTTTTTTTTAATACTGTTTTCTACAGTGGTTGTACAATTTTACAATCCCATTAGCAATGCATAAGAGTTTCAATCACTCCATATCCTCAACAGCATTTGTCATTTTCTTTGTTTTTTAATCAGTGCCAGTTTAGCAGGGGTGAGATGGTATGTCACAGTAGCTGTGATGCGCATCTCTCTAATCAAAAGCTTGGTGTTTGAACCCACTAGCAGATCCATGGGAGAAAGATGAGGCAGTCTAGTTCTGTAAAGATTTACAGTTTTGGAAACCCTCTGGGATAGTTCTACTGTGTCCTTCACTATAATTTGAAATTGACTTGATGGCAGTGGGTTATGTTTAATAATCATGAACAATCTTTCATATGTTTATTGACCTCTTGAATGTCTTCTTTTGTGAAGTATCTGTTCATCATATCTTTTTCCCATTTTTTAAATTGGGTTGTTTATCTTTTTGTCGTTGAGTTGCTAAAGTTTTCTATATATTTTAAAATTAGACACCTAGGTTGTTTCCATCTTTTGGCTATCATATAGTCTATTTATGCCATATATTAGGGCCCTGAAATTTGCCCCTAAATTTTCTTGAGGAACAGTATAGTTTTAGGTTTCACATTTAAGTCTTTGATCCATCTGGAGTTCATTTTTGTGTATGGTGTGAAGCACAGTTCTTGTTACAACAGTCCATTCTATCTTGCAACTCTCTTAACTTCCTCACCATTTAGAAGTTTTGTGACTACACAGTCTTTTCCCTCTTTTTGTTTGTTGTCCTCACTTGCCAATTGATGTCTCTGGTTCCCTATTTACAATCTTGTAAGCTCATTTTACTTTGGATATGTCCATAGTTGTGGTTTCTAGATTATGTCATCTTGTGTATTAATGGTCAGTTGTTATTTGCTATTTTTGGTTCTCTGTTCAAAGGTCTCCCTTTAGCATGTCTTGTAAGGTTGGTCTGGTTTTAACAAATTCCCTTAGTTTCTGCTTATCTGGAAATCTCCTAATTTCACCATCACATTTGAGGGACAGTTTTACCAGGTATATAATTCTTGTTTGAAAATTTTTATCTTTCAGGGTATTATATATACCATCCCATTGCTTTCTCACTTGCATGGTTTCTGCTGAGAAAACAGAGCTTATTCTTACTGGCTGTCCTTTGTGGGTAACTTTTTGTTTTATCCATGCTGCTTTCAGGATTCTTTCTTTGTCTTTGGTTTTGATGAGTTTGATGATGTGTCTTGGTG
>NW_006922068.1:1493281-1495020 GCF_000298275.1 Orycteropus afer afer
CTCCAAGGCATCATGGCATTATTGTATTTAGATCTCTGTTAACTGTTTGTGAAGAGCAGCCAAGGGTGATTCAGGCTCTTCTTGGTGGTTTTTTATTGTTGTCCATTGGTGGAGGAGGTAGTGGCTCTCTCTCTCAGTAAGTGAAGTTGCAGGGGGTGTCGGTGTGGTTTTTAAATGATTGGTATATAACAGTGTGTCACGAACACTGCAAACTTAACTCTGTCCCTACCAATTCAATTGAATTCTCCATGTATGTTTCCCCAATTGTACATAGTTTGTTTCCTTTTCATCCTCTCAAATCTACCATAAGAAAGACATACCATTTCACATATTTCTTACTTTACATAAATGTATCATATTGTAAACATGCCTCTGTAACTTGTTTTTTCTCCTTGATTTATATTTTTAAGATTCATTCATGTTGATGTTTGTATCTCTACTTGATTGATTTTTCATTATTGTATAATATCTCACTGCCTGAATATAACACAATTTATGTATGTATTCTCTTTATAGGCATTAGGTGACTTTCAATTTTTTTCCTATCATTAGTAATGTTGCAATGAGCAGTCTGTCTTAAGCTGCTATAACAGAAATACCACAAGTGGATTGCTTTAACAAACACATTTTTTTTTTTTTTTTCTCTCACAGTTTAGGAGGGTAGAAGTCCAGATTCAGAGTGCTACCTCTGAGGAATGTTTTCTCTCTCTGTTGGATCACAGCTTAGGAGGAAATTCCTGTTCTCTTTTCAGCATCTATGGAGCCAGAATTCCTTGGAGATCTCCATGTGTCTTGGCATCAATGTTCCCCTGGATCCTGGGAGGTTCCCAGCACAGAGACCCTGGGTCCAAAGGACATATTCTCTTACTGGGTTATTTTTCTTGGTGCTAACAGGTCCCTCTGTCTCTGTTCACTTCTCTCTCCTTTTATCTCTTGTAAGATAGAAGGTAATACAGGCTATACCCCAGGGAAACTCTCCTTACATCAGATCAGGGCTATTGATTAAGGGTGTTGTATCCCTCTCTAATCCCCTTCCGAGTGATTGATTGATTTATCACATCAGATTACATTAGGGGGATCATTACATAACTGCCAAACTACTGAGAATCATGACCCAGCCAAGCTGATGCATATTTGACACAGTCTTATATATGTTTTTGTACATATGCATATGTAAGAGTTTTACATGTAAGAGTGGGATTCCTTGTTGGAAAGGAAGCAGAATCTAAATACCAAAACATCTACCAATACATCAAGAAATCAAATCACATATTGTATTGGGCAAAACTGCTGCAAAAGATGTCTTTAAAGTTTTAAAAAGCAAAGAAGGCTATGGTGTACCTGACCCAAGTCATGATATTTTCAATCACCTCACATGTATGCAAAAGCTGAAAATGCATAAGAAAGATCAAAGAAGAAGTGCTTCATTTGGATTATAATGTTGATGAAGAACGTTGAATAAACTATGGACTGCCAGAAGAATGAACACATCTATCTTGGAAGAAATACAGCCAGGATGCCCCTTAAATATTTTGGGGCACTTTCATTGGGTCCATAAATATTCATTATGGTTATATCTTCATGTTCAGTTGATCATTTAATCATTATATAATGTCCTTCTTGTCTCATATGGTGGTTTTTGTCTTAAGTCAATTTGATCAGAAATTAATATTGCCACTCCTGCTGTCTTACAGTTGCCATTTGCTTGATATATCTTTTTCCAACCTTTCATTTTTAAT
>NW_006922068.1:1496776-1511368 GCF_000298275.1 Orycteropus afer afer
TCCCACTCAGTTAGACACAAATTACAATTGAATAACCATCAAAAAACTAAAAGCCCATGGATGAAAAACACCCCATGTAATCACACAAGAACAGTAACCAAAAAAAAAGAAAAAAGGGAAAAAAAGAAGAGAAAACAAGCAAACCTGCAATATCTGGGGATAAGGCACTAAGAAAAAAAAACATAGGGAAGGAGAATAATAAATGAAGAAAAAAATAGGAAAAATGCACAAAGAGAAACAAGGAATGGGCTTAATCATGAGAGAAAAGGGGGGGGGAACCCTTAAATTTGGGGGTGGGGGGAAGAATTTCAACCAGGCACAGGGAAAAGAAAAAGTGCTGAAAACTAGGATCTGGTAGGGGAAGATTAAGAATAATAATTAAAAGGACAAAAGTATTAATAATATTAGTTGTTGTAAAACAGACAAATACAAGCAAACTAATCACTGGAAAAAAGAAAGCGAAAAAGAAATAAATAGAAATAAAAAAAGAGAAAAAAGAAAAAAAAAATCGGTGGAGGACAGGGTAGGGCACCCAGGCTCTGTCTGAGCACACAGACTGTGATGGAGTTCCTGTAGGCCCGGAAGGTAGGTGGGAGTGAGGGGTGGCCACACCCCATTTACCAAGCGGGTGTAGGGTGTAGTAACAAAAAGAATTTCGTACCTTTTCAGTCTTGCAAGCCCCGAGAGTCCTTGGTGTTGCTGGAAAGCAGAAGCGTTCTTAAGCCCCAGAAATCTGTGAGAGTGCTGTCTCTTTAAATGTCCACAATAGTCAAGCTGCTTTTTAAACCTTCAAAATTGCAGTGCCCTCCAGACTGGCAAAAGTCCACAGCTCAGCCCACCTTTCTCTTCACTTTCTCCATTTGTTCCCCAGACACCATGCACAGTCCTCCATGCAGTCCCTGGCTAGCAGGGTGATTTTTAGTTTAATTCTTAGGTCCTACCACCATTCGGGAATCTCTAAGCTTTCTGTGCTGTCAGGATCGCTTAGGATCGCTGCTAGACCACAGCTCCGTATGTCTCCTTTTTTGGTATTTTCACGCAAATTCTTCTGCTTGTTGGGGTTTAGTCCACTTCTATATCCTTCCCTTCAAGGCTCAGGGGTCCAAGATTATCTTCTGTGTCTGTGTTAATTGGTTTCTCTTTTCTTTGTTGAAGAGGGTCTGTGCAGTCTTTCTACCTAGTCCGCCATCTTGCTGGAACCTCCAGAATGCCCCTTAGAAGAGAGAATGGCAAGACTTGGTCTCACATACATTGGACATCTTATTAGGAGGGACCAGTCCCTGAAGAAGGGCACCATGTTTGGTAGTGGATCAGAAAAAAAAGAGGAAGACCCACAAAGAGATGGATTGATAACAGTGGCTGCAACAACATGTTAAAACATAGCAATTTTTGTGAGGATGGAGCAGGAACAAGCAGTGTTTTGTTCTGTTGTATGTGGATTGCTATGAGTTGGAACTGACTTAGCAGTACCTAACAACAAGAAGGTATAAGTATCATCAACAACATGAAATATTGTCAACTTGTTCTCCAAAATAATTGCAATGATTTATACTATGCTAGCAGTTTATAAAATTCCCTATTGCTCTATACTCTGGACAATATTATTATTGCCAAACTCTTCCATTTTTGCTAATTTGTACATGAAATTATCATTTGCTTCTTTGAAATTGCTCACATCATGGAGATATACCTACTCCTCACTTCTTGATTATCTCATTATCCAACATTTTTCCTTCACAACAAAACTAAAAAATCTGCTGTCTGTCCATTTTGACATTAATAACGTTTGTTTGGCAGTAATGAGCACTGAGTTGCAAGGTAAGAGTAATAATGACTATGGTGGTTGTAGTTATGTGTCTCCTTGGCTGGGCCATGATTCTCAGTTATTTGACAGTTATGTAATGATCTAATTTAGCAGTTATGTAATGCTGTTATTTGACAGTTCTATAATGATATTTTGATAGGTATGTAATTATTTGATCATCCTCCATTTTCTCACAACACCGCTTTCCACATAATGACATGATCTTTGGAACTTAAGCATGCTCATAAGTGAGGAGTGGTCTATATACCTCTTTAGAACATCACAGTATCTCCTTCATTGTCTGCATGTACTAACTTGGGTTTCTTATCTCCAGTGTACTCTATAAGACTTGCTGGAAGAGAAAGTCGACTCAATGAACCTCTTGCAAGTGACATCTACACTGTAGTTGATGAAATTCTTTGTGTTTTGCTGCCACTCCTCCAGGATAAACCATTTGCATTTTAGCCACAGGTATATGAAATCTGCTTTAATAGACACGTTGGGATGTTTCTTCAGTCGAGAGTGTATAGTTAATGTTGTTCTTTAAGTCTTGTGAGATACATACTTTTTGATTGGGCTACACTGCCTCATCACAGATGGAGGGCATGATTGATTAGTTATGGTTATAGCTGTTCTCAAGCAAGGCAGTCAGAGAGGGAAAAATTTTGCAACAGGGGCTATATAGATGTAAATACCAGGTAATAGGTGAAACTGAAATTCTCCTAAAGGAGTGTGTAAATCCTGGGCTCCTCTTAGTATGGTCTTACTAGAAAATAGTCCCAGCATATTGGGTAATTATACCAGTCTCAACTTTTACAATTGGCTAGTTTGTATAGTAATTAGATCTTTTTCCTTATAGGCAAAAAAAGCAAGACTTATGAAATCAAAATTCTAACCACAACTTATATTTATTTTTAAAATTAAAAAGGAAATAATCAGTCATGAAATGACAACTATTGTATGATTACACTTAAGTGAAATATCTAGAATGGGCAGATGTATACAGACGAAGGTTGATTAGGGGTCACATGGGATGAGTGGGAGCGAGGGGGAAAATGGAGATTCATTGCTTAGGGGACACTGAGCTTCTGTTAAGGATGATGGAAAAATTTGGAGGAAGATGAGGTTGATGGTTATACAATGTGATGAACGCAATCGATGTCACTGAAGTATACAGGTACAGACTGTTAGAATGAGAAATATTATGTTATATATATATTTACCCTGATAAAAACAAAACAAACAAATAAAAAGTTACAGAAATAGTATATGTTCCTTAAGCTAGGTTGTATGTTGAGGTAGGTCATGAACCCTGAGATTCTGATTGTCTCTTACTAGGGTGTGACCTTGGTAAATGCCTTGAGCTCTCTGAATTAGTTTCCTCCTCTGTAAATCAGGGGAAAACAACAGCTCCTATTTGTGAGAATAAAATGAATAAGGATCATAAATTAGTTGGTATATGGTAAGGACACAGTAAATGTTGGCTAATGCCTCGTATAATATTTATAAATATGGTCAAGGGAAATTAATCCACCATCCCACCCCCCAGATACAGATCCTTGAAAATTTTGATGTGGTCCCATAGTATTTTCACCTGAAGGGATCTTATCTGGGGTCCTAATGTACCTGAGTTTTTAAATATTGTTGTGGGCATCTTTCACAGCCTTTAAGTATGCATTGCTCCACATATTAATCTCCTTTTGTATACATAAGAGTTATTTCTATCTTTTTCTGTTACAAACATTTCAATGAGCGTCTTACAGAGAAACATAGTATACATCCCTTATAAATGTCTTATAAAAAATTCCCAGAATTTATTTAACTGATATGCACATCATTAATATTCTTAATACATATTTCCAAATTACTTACCACTTTTTTACTTCATCAGCAATGAACATAGGACTGCATTTCCACATCATTAAGGTTGACTCTACTTTGAGGAGGCAGCTCTTCCCCAGCCCAGTCATAATTTGAAAGCCTTCTAACCTGAGGGGCTCATCATCCAGCACTATATCAGACAGTCTTTCCAGGCTATTCATAAAGTTTTCCAGTAATGTATCAGACAGTGTTTCACTGCTGTTTGTAATTATTTCATTGGCCATTTTTTTTTTGAGAAGTGGGTGGCCATTTTCTTCTCCAGAGTCTGTCTTACCCTGGAAGCTTTGCTGAAATCTGTTCACTATGGATGACTCTGCTGATATTTAAAATACCAGTAGCATAGACTCCAGCCTCATAGCAATACACAACCCACCACCAGTTTGTCAGTATGACAAACTGACAGATGAGTGATGGCTTTTTCTCATAAGGTGTATAAATGCATAGCTGACAAGTGAATAACCCCTGGCAGTATTGTCTACATAATAAATGCCAGCACTTTACAAATTTTTGGTTTTAGACCCACTTTATACTATTAAAAAGTATTGATGACCCCAAAAAGCCTTGATTTATATCTGTCAATATTTGCCATATTAAAAATGAAATATAAGAAAATGTAAATATATTCAATTATTAATTTATCTAAAATTACTATAATAAACCCACTATATGTTAACAGAAGTAATATTATTTGTGGAGGAAAAATATTTTTAAAAAATTAATGAGAAGAGTGGCCTTGTGTCACACTTTTCACAACTGCGTAATGTCTGACTCAACAGAAGACAGCTGTGTTCTCCTTTCTGCTTCTGTATTCAAATGGTTGCAATATCCCATGTCACACAGCCACTGGAAGACTGACCTGAGCACTCTTAGAGTGTGGAAAAGGCAAGAAACATCTTCTGACCTCACAGCACCCTTGGAAGGGCTTTAGGAACCCTCAGGGAGTTCTCAGACCATGCTTTAAGAACTGCTGATATATACTATCAAATAAATCATGATTTACATCTTTAAGGGAGAAAAGAAATTTAAATTAATTTCAACACTGTGGAAATCAGTGCTAAATTCTAGACTGAAATGTCTATGATATCTTGATATACTTCTTATGCTGCTTGAATCATGGAAAAATATTTTTTAACTAATATTGGAGTTATTACTCAACTAACTTAGGCTTTTCTTTTCACTGTTCCATAATATTGCTGTGATTATATAATACTTGTCCTTACTGGCTTAGGGTAGATTATCTTGAGTTTTCATGAAGTTGTTACTATGTTTCTATTTCCCAAATTTAGTATAGGATCCTATGTTGCCTTTCTGACTGCACTACAGCTAAAAGAAAAATATAAGCTAGAGCCACTGCATTTATTTGTGTCAAGTGCAAATGCTCCTCATGTAAGTAATGCATTTTTCCTCAGGGAGGGGGTGGGGAGGATGGAGGGGGAAAGAAACATTAAGGCCTTATTTTGCTAGGAGTCCCTGGGTGGCACAAAAAGCTGGTTACTAACCAAAGAATGACAGTTTGAATCCACCCAGAGACATCTTAGAAGAAAAGCCTGGGGATCAATTTGCCCCAAATCTGCCACTGAAATCCCCGGGGAGCACAATTCTGCTCTGACATGCATGGGGTGGCCAATAGTCAAGTCAACTTGACACCAACTCTTCTATTGTTTTGTGTTTAATTTTGCTGTCTGGTGAACTTTTGTTCAGGGTGGGGCCAATGGCAGGAATATAATTTGCTAATGAAAAGTCTCTCCAACCTTTTTCAATATATCACCATCTCACCATTTCTCTGAAATGCACTTTACTGTTCTCTATTCCTTGTCCACACTGCCCCTGCCACCTCCCAGCTAACACTGACCATAAGTGCTTTTCCTTTCATCCTGGGTAGCTGGGAGCTAATCAACTTCCAGTAAAAATAACTGGTTAAGAGAAGTCTACTTCCTAACCTCGATTAAGTGACTTCTCTTTAGATGGATGGAGTTCAGTTTATAGAGGAGTGCATGCTATGAAATTCGAGGCCGTTGTTAATTTTTTTCAGGCAATGTTCCCGCCTGACATTCCAAATGATGACAAAGTTGAAGAAGCAGCTCATAATTTTCTTATAGAGGTTGGAGGCACTCCTGAGAAGTTGATAAACAGTAAACAATTTATTCAAGAATGTGTTCCCATAATGCTGGCAGATGCACACATGATTAAGAATTACATGTAAGTAGCCAAGATGAATTTTTTTTTTGCAAACAATTATCTATAGAAATATGTAGACTGATAGTTCTCTGAGTCTATATGTAACAGATGACAGTATTCTAGGAGTTCAATTTCATTTCCTTTCGAGAACCTATAATATTTGTAATGGCTCAAAATTCCAACTAAAGGAAGTGAGGCACAGAAACTGTATTTACAAAAAAACAAATTGAATACACACACACACACACATGCACACACAAACCAAACTCACTGCCATCGAGTCAATTCCAACTCATAGCAACCCACTTTGGGTTTCTGAAATGGTTAATCTTTACAGAAGTAGACTGCCCAGTCTTCCTTCCGCAGAGTGGGTGGTGGATTTGAACCTCCAACTTACTTGTAAGAAGTCAAATGCCTTAGGCACTATGCCACCAGAGCTCCATATATATATGTATGTGTATGTGTATATATATATACACATACACACAAACACACACACATATGTATGTATATATGTATGTATCAATATACTTTTTATAAACATTTGTTGAATTAAAAACAAAGTACCTTAGGGTCAAACTTAAGGGCCCTAATATATGGTATAAATAGACTACCAAGCATAATTCAAAATGCACCAACAGCAGAAGAGAAGCCAGATGATTGGGACCTTCTAAAAATTAAATTTTTATGTGCTTCCAAAGACTTCTCCAAAAGAGTCAAAAGAGAACCTACAGATTGGGAAAAAATATTTGGTAATAACATATCTGACAAGGGACTTATCTCTAGAATTTATAGAACACTCCAACACCTCAATGACAAAAAGACAAACAATCCAATTAAAAACAAAGTACCCTCATCTTAGAAGGGTCAAGAGAAGTGGGTAACTAATTGCTGTTGGAAGTCTTTTTCCAGAATTTTAACATGAATTAAATCTGGAGATAAACTATCGAAAGAGGAGTGATTTGCTAGATTTGCTTTTTGGGAAGTTTTTCCCAGAACTTATTTTGTTCCATGTGCATGCCCATTCCCTGTTTTGTGGAATGCCTAGATTGATGCATGATTCAGCTGATAAGACTGCAGTCCTAACAATCAGGAAAGCTTTTCACAAAATCTAAACTCACAATTGCTTTGACATCAACAATGATATCCCTCATTGCACATCCCCTTCTGAATCCAGCTTGCATTTCTGGAAGTCGCCTGTCAATATACTGCTATAATTGTTTTTGAATTATCTTCAGCAGGGTTTTGTTTACATGTGATACAATGATAATGTTCAATAATTTCCACATTGTGTTGGATCACCTTTCTTTTGCAGTGGGCACAATATTGATCTCTTCCAGTCAATTGGCCAGGTAGCTGTCTTCCAAATTTCCTGGCATAAATGTGCTGCATACATTTGTTGGACCATCTCAATGGGTTTTCTGTCAATTCCTGGAGCCTTGTTTTTTGCCAATTATTTCAGTGTAGCTTGAACTTCTTTTAATACCAGTAGTTCTTAATCATATGCTGCCTCCTGAAATAGTTTGGCGTCAACCACTTCTTTTTGATACAGTGACTCTGTATATTCTTTCCATCTTCTTTTGATGCTTCTTGCGTTGTTCAATATTTTGCCCATAGAATCCTTCAATATTACAATTCAAGGCTAGAATTTTTTCTTCAGTTCTTTAGCTTGAGAAATGCAGTGTGTTCTTAGCTTTTGGTTTTCTAACTCCAGGCCTTTGCACATTTCATTATAATAACTTTATCTTCTTGAACTTTGAAATTTTCAGTTCTTTTATTTCAGCATCTCATCTTTAGCTACTCTCCATCCAAGAGCAAGCTGCAGAGTCTCTTCTGACATCTGTTTTTGTCTTTTCTTCCTTTCTTGTCTTTTTAATGACCATTTGCTTTCTTCATGTATGATGTTCTTGATGTCATCTCACAACTAGTCTGGTCTTTGGTCATTAGTGTTCAATATGTCAAATCTATATTTCAGATAGTCTCTAAATTCAAGAGATATAATCAAGATCATATTTTGGTCTGTGGACTTTTTTCTATGGGTTCCACTTGGACTTGAATATGAGCAATTGATGGCCTTGTTTTGACTGCTCATATTGAGCTTCTCCATCACCTCTTTCCATAGATATAGTCGATCTGATTACTGTGTATTCTATCTGGCAAGGTCCACTTGTATACCACTGTTTATGTTGTTGCAAAAGATGTTTGCAATGATAAGTCATTTGCCTTGCAAAATTCTATCATGTGATCTCCAGCATCATTTCTATCAGCAAAACATATTTTCCAACTACCAATGATTCTTGTTTGTTTCCAACTTTCACATTCCAGTGATCAATAACCATCTATACATCTTGAGTGCATGTTTGGTCAATTTCAGACTGCAGAACTTGGGAAGAATCTTCAATTTCTTCATCTTTGGCTTTAGTAATTGGTGCATAAATTTGTATATTAGTAGTATTAAACTGGTCTTCCTTGTAGGTGTATGGATATTATCCTATCACTGACAGCATTGTGTTGTGGGATAGATCTTGAGATGTTCTTTTGACAATAATGCAACACAATTCTTTTCAGTGTGTCATTCCTAGCATAGTAGATCATATGATTGACTGATTCAAAATGGCCAATACCAGTCCACTTCAGCTCACTGGTGCTTAGGATATTGATCTTATGCATTCCATTTCATTTTTGACAACTTCCAATTTTCCTAGATTCATTCTTTGTACATTCCTTGTTCTGATTATTAATGAATGTTTGCAGCTGTTTCTTCCCATCCTGAGTTGTGCCTCATAAGCAAATGAAGGTCGTGAAAGCTTTATTCCTTTGACGTCATTAAGGTTGACTCCACTTTGAGGAGGCAACTCTTTCCTAGTATTTTGAGTGCCTTCCAATATAAGGGGCTCATCTCTGGGCACTATATCAGACAATGTTTCACAGCTATTCATAGTTTTCCAGCAATATATGAGACAGTGTTGCACTGCTATTTATAAGCTTTCCAAACTAAGACAGACTGGAAACTCCACTGATACTTGCCTGCTGTGAGTGACCCTGCTGATATTGAAATACTGGTGGCATGGCATCCAGCCTCAGAGCAACATGCAAGCCACTACAGTATGAAAAACTGGCAGAGGAGTGGTTGCATCTTTATGCACCATCATGTATTTCTTTCTGTTTTACCTGGTTCTTGTAACTCATATATTCTTTGAAGGCAGATAATTGAACCTGTTTTTTTATTTCCTCCATAGAGCCTGGTACTGGGAATAGGGTCACCATGGGTTGTACTTGTTAACAGAAGTTTACACAAATAGCCAGAAAAAGTGGAGTGGACTGAAGCAACTTGAGAAGAGAGATAATCCATTCGTCTTTGATGTTCTCCTCCATTGACTGCCCATCTCTGATCTATCCCTAAGTCAAGTCACCTTTACTACTTAAATATCCCAAGTCTTTCCATATTTCTCCATCTCTATCCCAACCATGTTTGCCCAAACCATTAGAAGGCCAAACTGTCATGTGTTTCTGGCTTAACACAAAGAAACACCAGCATGTATCCAAAGGTAATCCAAATCACTATGGAGATTGAATGGAATAATATGTGTAAAAGGTATTTGCTTGTGTTTTGGTTTGTAATAGTTAAGCCTTGCATGTGGCTAAACATGCAATCTCTAGAGTCCAGTTACGAAGATTGAAACCTTCTGCCTACAGCTAACTAGCAGTGAGATTCTGAGAACTTTCTTTAATAGTTTATGTCTTATTTATCAAGGAAAGGGATAATAGTAGTAACTCCTTCGAGAATTAAGTGAGGTCTTGGTTGATAGAGGGTTTGGCACCTAAAAAACTACAAGTAACAAATTTTTCAAAACAAAAAGGAACAAAAACCTCACTACTGAAGGCTCTCAAAAGAAACCTCCCAAAACCCTAAATAAATAAATCACCCAATGGAATATTTCACTCATAGAATAGAGAAAATCTTTTTAACATTCTCACTCTGTGAACCAAATTGCAATGCCCACAACTCTTACTTTCCTCTTTCCATTTTCCAAAAGTGCTCCCAGAACTGTTTTGTAGATTTTTCTCCCGCCACTTGTTGCTTTTCTTTTCTTGATATGTTCTGTCTTCACTTCCCCCTTAGCTTTCAGTTCTTTCCAATATAAGTAAGACCAGGCCTACAGAGCTTGTCTCAGGCCTTTTCCTGCCCCATTTCCTACCAGTAAGACTGGGATCCTGGGGCCAAAATACCAGAGGCCGAGGCTACTTCCAACTCACATGAGTTGTTCTCATCTCTTGTCTGGACTACTGCATTGTTTTCTCTTCTCCTTCTAGGGCTCTGATTACGTACATTTAGACTATTTGTTATTGTTCCACAGCTCCCGAGTGCTCTCTTCTCTCTTACTTTAAAAAAAAAAAATCCTCTTTTTTTTTTTCCTCTGTGTTTCAGTTTGGATGATTTCTTCTATTGGGCTTCTTCTAGTTCACTGACTCTTTGCTCACCTGTATCAAGTCTATTAATGATCAGCTTGTCAAAGGAATTCTTCACTTTTATATCTAGCATTTTATATCTAGCATTTCTATTTGACTCTTAGTTTTTACCTTTCCACTGAAATTCTTCATTTTATACTTTTCTACTTTTTTCTGCTAAATATTATAACACATTAATTATAATTATTTTAAAGTCCTTGTTCTGATAGTCTAACATCTGGGGTATATCTGAGTCTGATTCTTTTGATTGTTTTGCCTCATTACAATAAACCAAGCCAAACTTGCTACAGTAAAGTCAGTTCTGACTCATAGTGACCCCTCCTTGGGTTTCCAGAGCAGTATCTCTACAGAAGTAGATTGCCCAATCTTCCTTCCAAGGAGTGGCTTGTGGGTTTCAACCACCAGCCTTCAGGTTAGCAGTCAAATGCCTTAGGCACCATGCCACTATTTCTTGCTTTCTTGTATGTCTGGAAATTTTTGATTGAAAATTAGTCATCCATAAATAGTTGAGAGTGAAGTCAACACTTTTTATGCCTGAATGTGACCATACCTCTTCTTCTGTCAGACTGTTAGTGTTGAGTCAGTCTAGTTTGGATTTGAGCTGGACTTAGGTTTGGTCATTACATAGTTAGTTACTTTTGGGACTTCTAGTGGTGTAGTGCCTAAGGCATTTAACTGCTAACAAGAAGGCTGAACCACCAGCCACTCCTCGGACAGAAGATTGGGTAATCTACTTCTGTGGAAAACCCAAGGAGGGTCACTATGAGTCGAATCAACTCCATAGCAGTGAGTTTGGTTTTTGGTTTATAGTTACCTTCAGTGTATCAATAGCTTCAAATTTCTCTGGTGTCCCTTTGTGTTTAGTTTGAGGACTGTGTTGCTGGAGAAATTATTCTCATTGTTCCTGCTTTTAGACTTCCCTGTGCAACTGATCCTCATAGCCCATCTGTGTCCATGCTCTTTCTTCTCCCCTATGGTAGACAGCATTCATTTTACTCATTGTATGTTAGTCTGGTGAGAGTTAACACTGGGAATTGTTGGATGTCCTACTCACTCTCACATTTCACTGTCAGTCAGGACTTCTGTGCCTAGGCTTTGGGGTGTGACTTTCTCATCAGGTCTGCCCCTTGTCCCTTCCACAACCAAATTTTGTCCTTTATCTGTGGTTGATCTTGGGTGGAAGTTTCCAGCCCATGCCCCAGAAGTAGCTGACCTCTGCTTGGTCTTGGTATGGAACTGTGGATCCAGGCCAGTCCCCACCTCTTCCACAGGACACAGACATACTTCTTTCCTTCCCCCCTTCATTTGTACCAGAGAGAGTTTGCAGCCCCTCCTACAGCAGCTTAAGGCTTGTGTTTAATGAGAGAAAGGTCTGGGCAGGAGGCAGGATTTCAAGCCTATCCATGTTGTTGTCATTGATATTAGGTGCAGATGACTCTATTCTGACTCATAGCAAGCCCATGTGACAGAGTGAAACTGCTTCAAAGAATTTCTAGGCTGTAATCCTTATGGCAGGAGCTCTGGTAGCATAGTGGCTAAAAGCACTTGACTGCTAACCAGAAGGCTGGTGGTTCAAACCCACCAGCCACTCCTCGGATGGAAGGTTGGGCAATCCTGCTTCCATAGTGATACTGCCTTGGAAACCCAAGGAGGGGTCGCTATGAGTCGGGGCCGACTCGACGGCACATAACAACAACAACAACAATCCTCATGGCAGCAGGTCACCAGGTCTTTTCCTGCGGAACCTCTAGGTAGGTTCGAACCACCAGCATTTTAGTTACCAGCAGAGTGCTTAACCATTGTGCCACCAGGGCTACCACCCCCTATTCTGCTCTCTCTGGCCTCCTGCTTTGCTCCTAATCTTTCTTGGGAGGCATTGTCGGAGGCCTATGGGAAGAAGCCTGTGAGTCAGTGTGAATTTCCTGAGTTTGGGACTCCTTGCTATTCCACTGGGACACTTGGGCTGTAACAATTTGTTGAAATTGTTGCTGCTGTTTCTTACCTGTTTGTATTATTGTTGTGACACAAAAGCAGCCCACCCACAAATCAAACGCAGGTCCCTGTGCAGAAGGCAGTTCTACCACTGAGTCACCACCGCCCCTGCATATGCCCTTACTCCTCTCCAGACCACTCCTCGACCATACCCAGAGGGATAAAGTCAATTTTGATTATGTTCTTTTTTTTTTAAGAATTCATTTTAAAATATTTTGTGATAGCTTCCTATTACTCTAAGGAAGACCAAAATCCTTTACATGGGCTACACTTGACCCTTGCTAACTCTTCTACCTTCATTTGCTCTCATATCCCCTTCATTCTTTACACAATAACCATTACATTAAGATCATCCTATTCCTCTTCCCTCCTGACTCTATTCCCTCTGCCAAGTTTTTTTTTTTTTTTTTTCTTTTTTTTCCCTCTCTCATTTCCTTTTCTATTCATTGAGATTCCTTTTCCAGGGAAATTTTCCTTGAGCCTGATTCTACCCTGCCCTTCTGGCCAGTGTTCTCACATCATCCAGGACTTGGTTAAACTTACATAGTTCTCTAGTTGTCTGATTACTGATATCTGTTCCCAGTCAGTTTGTAAGCTGCAGGAGGGCAGGGACTGTTTATCAGTGTATTGATATTCTCTAGAATAGGCCCAGCACCTACCTCAGTAAATATTGTTGTTGTGATTAAAATGAGACTGGATAAAATAAACTAAGAAGCCTGGCTTGCTTGAACATTTCAACCCTCTCCTGGATCATGGAAGGCTAGAAATACAAGAGAAGTAGTCATTTCTAAGGAGTTCAGGGGGTCAATGGTTAAGCCCTCAGCTGTTAAACAAAAGTTTGGAGTTTGAATACATCCAGTGGCTCCACGGAAGAGAGATCTAGTGATTTGCTCTCTTAAGGATTGCTGTTGTTGTGTGCCATTGAGTCGGACCCGACTCATATCAACCACTCCTTGGGTTTCCGAGGCAGTATCACTACCGAAGTAGATTGCCCAACCTTCCTTCTGAGGAGTGGCTGGTGGGTCTGAATGCCAGCCGCCTGGTTAGCAGTCAAGTGCCCTAGGCACTATAATACCAGAGCTCCTAGAAAACCCTTATGGGGCAGTCCTATGTTGTCACAGTGGGTCACTATGGCGCAAAATTGACTCAATACCACCCAACAATCACAAGGGTCATTTCTGGGAAATAATAGTTGGAAATGGTAATTGTAACCAGCCTCACTCTGGACTGTGGGCACAGGTGCCATCTGCTGCCATTTGTAGCATTCTAGAGGTTAGATGACATTGAGAAATGGCCTGGACCACTGTGAGTCTCAGACAGGTGCTGACAGGTAGAAGTGCCATTGATGAAAAATATGTATTGCTGGAAATAGCAAAAGGGAAAGTAATGAAAACACACCATATTTGATTTAAGTGAAGTTACTAGGTTCAGAAATGATTTTGAGATGTTGATCAAGAAAAATATTAATGAACTTTTTTACGTTTACAGTGTTGATCCCCCATCTGAGCCTGTTCTTTCTTGTGACCTAACATGTTTCTTTGGATCCAAAGATAAATTAATAAAGGACATAAAAGGTGAAATTATTTTTATTGTTTGGGATATTTTATTGAAGTTATTTGTTTGATGGTGTTACAATTACTGTATGAGTAGAAAATTGGCCCAAGTCTTATGTAGTATAAATGGGGAGATGTTGCTTGCACAGAAACTGAGAGAATGCATTTAATTCTGTGTAGTGCTAGGTCTTAGAGAAATTAAAAATGCAGGACATGAGACTTGGATATAATTCTACCACTAAGTGTCAGCTCCTAGAGAAGTGTTCAGGAGGTCAATCTTTTGTTGTAATTGGTGTCATTTGTTATTAACTTTTGTTTCCTTTTAGCCTGGAAAGTTGTAACCAGTGGAACTTTTGACACACACCGTCTTCCAGGAAATCATTTTTATCTTATGGAACCCTCCAATGAGACCTTCATCCAGAATTATATAACCAAGTGTCTAGAGCTATCCTTACTTTATTAGTTATTTTTCCTTTGGGTCTTAAAGTGATTTTATAATACTCTTCTTAATTATTCAGAATTAGCTGATTAATTTTATTCTGAGATGCAAAATTATACATTTTCTATTGTCAGGCTGATTTTTTATATGGAAATATTTTTCTCCATGATACATTTATGCATCTGTAGACCAAAGACAGATAAGAATAAGTCTGGCAGAATCTTTTATCATCACTTCAGAATCACCTTAGATTCTCTTTAGTGAGAAGTTTGTCA